>NC_027753.1:3842061-3859405 GCF_000695525.1 Brassica oleracea var. oleracea
CGCAGCTACACATCTAAGGTACCAAACCATGTGGCTTGGGACGCCAAGCTACTAGGTAACAAAGGTCCTGGATAATGAAATCTCAAAGTGATCAGATCAAGTCTGGAACATAATGGAACCACATGAAAGTGTCGACACACACACATAAAGAGTATTGTATAAAGATACATAAAGTTATAGCACTTGAACATAAAGATTTAAGCGAGGATCATGAACCCACGAATGAGTAGTCATACAATCATAAAGATGATAAAAGATTATATTGAAAGATAAACGTGGAGGTTCAAAGTATCTAAAAGAGAGATGAGCGTATTTTGGCCATATACATATACAGAAACGCCATCTGATAAACCAGTGAAATAGATGGATCTTGTGAGATAAAGAAACCGTGAGAAAAGGCACATGATCACAAGGTCTAGAGTGTTAATGTTTTCCTAATAACAACATTCGAGATACATGAGAGTGTTTTCGGCCGCAGAGCCATAATAAGAGATTATAAACTCACATCAATGATCATTGATCTTAAGCACTCATGAGACAAGTAGTGGACATGTATAGACGAGGTCTATGACCCAGACATGGATCGGCCGATCGAGACATAGGTTCATGATAACCATGTCTAATACATTGTCCATAAGTACTTATTCTGTCCGACCAAAGTAAAGAGTTAACAATAGACAATCACGTCTAGACTATGGACACATGCAAACACTATTTGCAAAGAACCAATAGTGATCTCCGAAGACAATGTTGTGATTATACTAAACCTAAAAGAGGTTAGTAGGCATAGAATAAATTTATGTGGGTGTCCGATGAGAAATGACCTAAGAGGTCAAAGTGGTCTAGATACGGCTTAGTAATGAACTTGGCCGATTACTCCCTTCCTACATATACAGAAAATATCACGCACCAGATGCGTTGAATGTAGAAACCTACAGTGAGGTTCACATCAGGAACAGGCCCGGCCCAAGACCGGCCCAATACCTAGAAGATGGAGAGATGGCCGAAGCCTAGAGAGAGGAGAGAGAGAGCCGACTTCAGGAGAGAGAGAGGCGGCCACAAAGCTTGGAGAAAAGGAAACCCTTTCTTTTTCCTAGTAGATGTAATCTTTCCATTATTATGTATTAGTAGTTTTCCTAATCCTAGTGAGTTTAGTTTTGGATACTTTTCATTTATCTTGTAATCCTTATATAAAAGAACCCCCTTGATCATTAATAAGAACACAGAAATATTCAGTCTCTAAACTCTCTAATTACAACAAATTGGTATTAGTTGGGCTTTTCATTTTCGAAAAACGTTTAAAACAATTGAAAAGGGAATTGAATGTTTTGTAATTAATAGGAAAATTCAGGAGCAGAGTCATAAGAAATATTCTGCTTTAATAGTATAGATGATCATTGACACTATTTATTATATGAACACATATGGTAGCAAGTATATATTCATGCGTATGATATGAATTTATTACTTTCAATTAATACTTACTATAGTTTCACAGAATGAGATCATATAATAAATAAGTGTTTTTATAAACATGAAATCCAACTATAACTATCACGAGAATGTTTCTATAAATCTGTTTGCCTCATTAATTATTTTCAAAATCGTTTATTACTAACTTTCTATTTCTCGTTTCTGTTATTAACATATATAAAATAAATAATTTTTTTATACATTTCAGCAAGAAGTTATTATAGGAATATTGATCTTTCAAACTTTTTAAAAATAAATAAAAACATAAAAAACTATGGACCAATAAAATTAAGACGATTTTTTGAAAGCTCTTCTACGAGCGATACATCAGTAGAAATCACTAAAATAACTTCTCAATTAATATATAGGAGGATATTTTATGTTTTTATAAATATTGTTTATAGCATTATAGAAACCGTCTTTATATAGGGATGATGGCGTGTCTTTAACAATTACAATATACTAGGGGTTGGCCCGTCCTACGAGCGGGTGAGTTTACAATAAAAGTATTTACTATTTTAATTTTATAAAATATTTAAAAATGATAAATATATTTTTTAATTTAAAATTATATTGTAAAGTTTATTAAAATTTGTTGGTTCGAGTTGAAAGAATCACTAATGAATTTTTAGTGTACATAAAACTATTAAATAAAAAAATTAAGGAAAATGTAATGATTTTTATTTGTTCTTTTGATTTTTATTTCACTTAAAACAACTGATAAATTTTTTCTAAGAGTTTCAAATTTTAATATTTACACTAATTATTTCACACGATATTAATTAATCCATTTCCAAGATAAATAAATTGAAAATATAATGTAATGTAATAAAATTATAAATAAATATATTTTAAAGTACTATATAAATCGTTTCAATAAAACCATAGATAATAATTTGTATATTTTATTTAACAAAAAAATGAAGTTTTATTTATTTTTAAGATTTTATTTATTAACTTTTGTAAATTATTTTAGAATTTGTTGAACTTTGTCTTAATTGACAATATTTTAAATTGAAGTTTACTTGATTTTCATACCACATTATATCATATAATTTATTTCAAAAAAATTAGAATGAACCAAACCGTATTTAACCAAAATAACTTAAATGTAGTGTAACCATTAATAATTTGAAAATTAAGATGAATCTAACCTTATACAAATACTTTCTGTAAAACAAAAATTTCTTCAAAGACTAAACCAAAAGAAATAGTTCAATCCTTTAATATTTTTTGTGTTGGCTGTTTTGGTGTTTTTGTTTGTTTGGATCATTTTTTACGTGCTAGTATTAGTACGATGTTGGTAAAAAAAATATTAGTATGATGCTGTTGGGGATCTAGAAAGTTGAATTGTAGGGCTGCTTTAGGAAGAATTTTTAATGTCTTATACTTTTTAAGTTTGTTTGTTATAGTCTAAAGTGAAATAAATATTTTTTATATTTCTAGAACTGAAGTTATAAAAAAACGTGATCGGTAACTTTATAACAGCTCCTGCGACGAAAAAAAATATAATGTGAACTTAAGCTTGTAAGAAAGAGAAGGGTTATAAGGTAGATCACTTGAGTAACTACTCTGTGCGAGCCTTCTTGAGTGAGCAACCAGCTCCTGGAAGCTGTTGTTCCTCTGCAATGATCCTGACAGAATTGAGCTCATCACTTGCTGTTCTGCTGCAGATGGACCCCTGGGGTTCTTGTGGAGGTCATTACGTCAAATGTTCTAGTCAGTGGCCAAGCATGCTCAGGAAAATTCAGAACTCAGACCAAGCATATGCACAACTCTGATCATTTAAGCTTTTGAGCTTTTGAGCTCAGTTAGCTCCAACTGGAAAGTGAACGTTCTGCCAACAATATTTTGCAGAAATTGTGGAACCTCGGCCCCTACAGTCTCCCACACCAACACCCTGCAAAAAGAAAATGTCTGTCAAGGCATGTTTCTTGATAAATAAAGTCTAGGCGATAAGATGTGGCCACTCAAGCATACCATAAGTTCACTGATTTCCGCCGCACACACATTAGTCAACCATGAAATTTCGGCATAGAAAACAACAAACACTGCAGACTCTGTACCATCTAAAATGCACAGCTCCACACGATATCTTCAAAAATTAAATGTTGCAAATGTCTTAGCAGGATATGTTGGTTGGCTTAAATGGTTTGTGCGATGTACACAAAATCTAGTTAATGGTCTGCTTACCTGACAACACCAACAGAGGTTAAGTCACTACATGCAGGAAGAGATCCCATTAGAGCAGAATGTAGCACCAGCCACTGCCCGTTTCAATCAACTCACCTTTTTCCGGTGCACAAAATTCGGTAACCTGTGATGCAAGGAAGTGAGGGACATTAGTAATGAGACATATGCTAGAAGAAACAGTTAGGGATTTAACATGTGGGGTCGAGTTAACCACGTATGCGTTAAGCTCAAAGACCGTCACAACTTCAATTTTCTTCACACCTTCATATTTGGTGGAACTTGTGGAGCAGATCACGTCACCAACACCCAAACTACACATATAATTATTATTTTGTGTTTTAATTGTGGTCTTTGAATAAATAAGATATAACTTTCTTATTGACGATCGAAAGACTTACTCGGATGAAGGTCTCACTTGCGTTTGTCTTTGTCGAAATAGAAATGAGTGCCAGAGGTTGTATTCAGTAAGAGACGACCTGGAAGATTAACAAAGATGGTTACAGATCACTATGGAACTGTAAACTTGTTTTAAAGATGAAGTTCAAGATAGCTACCTCCGACGAATTTTGGATTAATGCTGGTGGCTACGATCACCTTAGACTCGACGCCAAAAGATATCATTGAGAGGGAATATAGGAGACAAACCTGCTCATCAGCTTATGAGAAGGAACTGAAAGATCTAGAATTTATACCAAGTAAATTAGAAGAGACAAACCTTTGCATTAAGGAGGAGCATGTCAAACCCTCTCTTCCTTCCTCATTGTAATCTCCACCATTAACTTCTGGCACTGACTTGTCGAATTTCTCATCTTCCTCTTTAAAATTACAACAAATCAGTGATTGGTGAACGACCTATCTATAAATAAACACTTGATTGAAACATAGTTTACCAATTTTTTGTTGCAAGGTTTCAGGTTCTTCTCGTAGTCAACCCTTGCGCTTTTTAGCCTTAGCAACATGAGGTTCTTTTTCCAGAATTATTGTGAAATTCAAGTATTGTATTTAGTTTAGAACATTAAAACTGAGATAAAGTACATACAACATCTGTAGGAATTTCTACTTGTCTCCAGAAGCTTTTCAAACTTGTTTATCCATACAAATTTAAAGTTAGTATGCCTTTGAAGATGAACCTAAGGTACAAAATAACTTTGAAGGTGAGAAGGAGACACTCACAGCAGCAACAGATTTGTTCTTGGGAAGCTTTTTCTTGAAAGTCTCACGGGAATCTTCACTTTAGATCATAAAAAGACAGCGTATGTATTTACACATAAAATTGAGCTAGAAAAAATAATGGAAAACCAAGAAAAATCCATCATAATCAAATTAAAAAGGGGAATAAGCGCAACAGGTTTAGTATGTTCACGTAAAAATTGTCAAATACTTTCGACATCACAATAACAATCAAAGGATTCTACCCATCTAACCTGTAACAGATTTCACAGTTTCCAGATGAAGAACATTTGTACAGAGGAGTTAAAAGTTTAATACTTTATCGAAAAATAAGTTAAAAGTTTAATCCCTAGAAACTACTGATCAGGAAAAAAATTGAATAACTGAAAGGCCATGATTACATGAAAACGAACCTTTGCAGCCGCACTACGGCATTGTTGGGGGTGGATTTACATCCTCCCTCAAGGCCCATTAGACAATGTACTAGGTCCATTTGGCTAGAAAATCCTAGACATATCTTTCTATAAATAAGGAGTTCCCCCTTATGAGAAAGGATCTCTTCTTCCATTTTACACATTAAACACTTCTTACAAAGAATTTATAGATTTAGATTTACTTGATCACTCTTGTAATACAATCTTTGATCTATAAATTCTTTTTGATGTTCTTTTTCCATTTGATTTCTATGTTGATTTCTCTTTAGCCTCAAGAATTTAAGAAATCTATTTCTTAAATTCTTCATTGTATGAATCCGACAAACACACCATTTTCGGTTCAAACAGTTGGCGCTAGAAGGAGGGGGCCAAAGAGAACAATCTTCATAGCATATCAAACTTGGGAAAACCCTAGATCTAGGGTTTAAAAAAAAAAAAAAAAAAAAATCTACTCTTTCTTCTTCCATTCAACACGAGTCGAGAGAAAGGAAGAATCTTTCTTCGAATCCTTGCTGTCGATGTCACGAAAGAGCCCAAGATTCTCACCAGCTCGCCGGCTCCTCAAGCTGTGAACGGTGCCTGTGTCTCGACTCTGTTAACAATGTCGTCTTGTTTCTTCACCAACACACGGCTTTGGTTCCACGGAGCAAGAGATATGGATTATAACAGGTCAAAGTTCGAAGCTTTCTTGAACCAACATGAAAGCTTTGCTTTTGATGTACCCACCAAAGAGCCAAAGATCCTCAGAGAGCTTGTCGTCTCGTCCCTTCACTCGTAAAGAATCCATGGTGCTGCTTCAGTCTCGATCCGCCGGTGAAGCTTCTGGAATCCGCCGGTGAAGTTGGCTCTGAGACACGACCAGACAGAGCTCGTCCACATAAGACCGAAAGTCTCAGCCTTTGAGACTTTGCCGGAGAGAGAGCTGCGACTTTGACGAGTTCAATGGAAAGGCTGCGACTTTGACGAGTCCACTTGCTGTTGCGGGGTTGATGACTTGAGCTCAGCTCACGTCCTTGCCGGTACAGCCGTTCGTTGGGGACTAGAGAACTTCAAAGGTATAAGCTTTCTATCTGAAAGGAGACCTCTCTTGTGGGACTTGAATCGAACACTTGGTGGGTTAGTAACAAGATGAAAGCAACAATGGCCGTTCCTCTCTTTACCGACTTCAACTTCGACCTTTCCGACTAAGATCACGAACTCGTCAACTTCGAAGACTTCTGGTTGTGACCGTGAGGAACAATCAATCATCTTATCACGGCTTTACCTCTTCACGAGGGTTCGACCGGTGAAGTTCATGATCTCCTCTTGACACGACAGCAACCAGCCCAGAAGCTTCACGACCCGTTCGAGGGAGAGTAGATCTTCGGAACAGGAAGCGTTGAGACATACGGACCTCTCGTCGAGAGCCCTTGCTTCCACGCCATTTTCGTTGTCATTGTTGTCATGGGTATGATGATGAAGCGCAGGACATGTCCCTTTGTCGATGTGATGCTTGAGAAGGCTAGTACCAGTCTGCAGTAGTGAGTGCTATCTCTTCCTTGCGACGAGACCACCGTAGCAAGCTCTGTCTTTCCCTTGCGAAAAGATCACCAACAACAGCTCTGTCTCTTCCTTACGACGAGATCGCAGTGTCCCGAGAAGCAAATATGTGACAAGGATGACAAGCTCAGATGATGACATCTGATTAAAAATAAGTTAAAAGTTTAATCCCTAGAAACTACTGATCAGGAAAAAAATTGAATAACTGAAAGGCCATGATTACATGAAAACGAACCTTTGCAGCCGCACTACGGCATTGTTGGGGGTGGATTTACATCCTCCCTCAAGGCCCATTAGACAATGTACTAGGTCCATTTGGCTAGAAAATCCTAGACATATCTTTCTATAAATAAGGAGTTCCCCCTTATGAGAAAGGATCTCTTCTTCCATTTTACACATTAAACACTTCTTACAAAGAATTTATAGATTTAGATTTACTTGATCACTCTTGTAATACAATCTTTGATCTATAAATTCTTTTTGATGTTCTTTTTCCATTTGATTTCTATGTTGATTTCTCTTTAGCCTCAAGAATTTAAGAAATCTATTTCTTAAATTCTTTATTGTATGAATCCGACAAACACACCATTTTCGGTTCAAACAGGCATGTTCACTTTGCAATATTACCTACAGAGATCGGAATGCAATATTGAGAGGAAGAGCTTTATTGATTGAGGAGGTGGTGGGGAAGATGAACTTTTAAAAGCACATACTGAGAGAAATTGAATCGATAAGTAACTTAGTCACTTGGAAACTGGGAGAGACGTTTCAATATCGGTTAAGCAGCGTTGTCGGATTGATTTTGGTTTTTTTAGATTTTGTGGGAAAAAAAAATAAAGCCCACTATAAATAAAAAAAAAACTTGAAGCCCATACATAATTGTGTCTGATGTGTAAAAACGAAATGTGCTGATTGGATGATTATTTTTTATGATGTGGATAGCTTAATAATTCAGCATATTTGGCTTTAAGTACTGTGATTCAACATTTATTTTATATTCAATTACTTGGCAAGATATATAAATTAATGCAATATTTACTTCATAATATATGGAAATAAAGGATTTAAATTGATGCATAAGCAAACATATTAAACTGTGTGTCATTTTAGCTCGATGCATCGCGACTTTCACTTAGTGCCCATATAAAAAAAATACCCACGTAGCAAGGTTTGACATTTTTTTTACCAAAAAAAAAGTTTGACATTTACTGTTTTTCAAATATTAATATTACAATATGTTATTTCTTGTTTATATAACAAACAAATATACAAAGGTATCAGAACCTCAAGATGAATATACAAAGCCATCAGAACCTTAAAAGACGAATCACCTTTGGTTAATATAAAAATATAGTATGCCAACATTTGTCTCTAAACCGTACTGAGTAAACCACAGTGATAAATGAACAGTCAACTTTTGGACATCAACTTTTATGCTTCCTAAGAGTTTTGTATATGGCAAATTGAATCTCTTTGTTCCCGTTTTCTCTGGTCTGGAAATATCGAACACATAGGTCATGCAAAAAAGGCTTGGAGATCTGTCTGTTTGCCAAAATCAGGAGGCTTGGGTTTATGCAGCTATGCCTTCTGGAACAAAACTCTCCTACTGCGGTTGATTTGATTACTCTTCTCAACTAGCGGCTCTCTATGGGTGGCTTGGCATAAATTCCATCATTGCGCAGACAGCTATTCCTTCTGGAGCCAAGCAAAGACACAATCATAGTCATGGAACTGGGGATGTAAATTGAGACTTCGTGAGTTAGCAACATGTTTCCTGATATACAAAAATTGGAAATGGTGAAACTGCAAGCTTCTGGTTCGATGTGTGGACACCTATTGGGCCGTCCAGTCTCTGTATCCCAGTCACTGCTTCTGTTAAAGATGCTTGCAACAACAATGTATGGACTTTGCCATCCCCAAGATCAGCCTCCATGCTTTCTCGACAACAAAGGGAATGGCAAATGATGCATACTATTGGTCAACAGAATCAACAAGCGCTGGCTCCTTTTCTTCATCTAAAGCATGGGAAACTCTCAAACCGCGCAGTGACTCTAAAGCTTGGGCCTCAACTGTCTGGTTCAAGGGTGCAGTTCCAAAACACGCTTTCAACATGTGGATCACTACTCTCGACAGATTGCCAACGAAGAAGCGCTTAGCTGACTGGGGGATGAATATTCAGACTCATTGCTGCCTATGCTCTATTGAACTTGAGACCAGAGATCACCTTCTGCTCTCTTGTCAATTTGCAGTTGAGATATAGAACCAGGTATTCATTCGGATAGGAAGGCCCACGACTCAGTTTCGATCTTTGTCAGACTTACTTCGCTGGATACATGGACCTCACACAAATCAAATCAAGCTATTTAGGCTGCTATCTTCTCAGGCGGTGGTCTACAGCATATGGAAACGGAGGAATAACATGCTTCATAACCAAACATCAGTTCCTCCTCTTTTTATCTTCAGGGAAATTGACAGAAACGTAAGAAACATCATCCATGCAAGGAAGTGTAGACGACGGTTCCGCAAACTCATAGAATGTTGGCTAATCTAGCTACGGATTATTTATCAAAAAGCTGCTTAACTTTATTGATTTCTTGCTTAAACTTTTTTTTACCAAGAAATCTTTTGTATAGAAGAAATATACATATATGCACTACAAGTCCACAATTATATGGACTAAGTAATCCTGACTGAAACATAAAAATGGGCTAGAAACCAAGTTAAATGTTGTAGAATATGACAAGGATACATATATATATGTATATATATATATATATATAAGTATATATATACTTAATGTATAAATAATATGAAAAAGGTGAAACATAAGTGATAGAGAATTATATAGTGGAAATCATATTCAGATTTTTTTTATGTATTGGATTATCCACTAACTGACCAAATTTGTAAGATCATGTATAGGCATAACAATTTAAATTAAAAAATAACATGGTTGGACACGTGAGCAAGTTGTTATACTATGATATTGTCATTTTTATCTCTAATGTTGCATGATATTCTTATGTGGTTACATAATAGATGAACGTCATTTATCGTGTGTTGTTCATACATGTTAAAAGGCAACATGGTTGGACTCGTGAAAATTGCTATAATGTGAAAAGTTATTACGCTTGGTAAATTTGTTATTTTAACCCTTCCCGTTTATCTTAATTTTTGTAGTCATGTATCACTAGAATGATTCTTAGAATTCTTAAAGAAATATGTTGGTCCATCTAAATATATAAGTAGAAAGTCTCATTTAATAATTATTAAGATTAAATATATATATATATATATATATATATATATATATATCATTTTAAATTAAATTATATACCATATAAAATACATAAATATTTTAATTTCGAAATTTACTTTGAACAAACATTGAAAACTTAATTTTAAAAATAATTATAAATTACAAAAACTAATAATCCCACAATGAAAATTTTGTTATCAGTGATTTAGAATTTTTGCTATAAAAGATATAAATGATCAAAAAACCATATGAATAGAAAGCATCATTTAATAGACATTAATATTAATATCATTTAAAAGACATTAATATTTCAATATAATATATATGTTAATATCATTTAAATTTAATTATATATCCTATAAAATAGAAAACAATTATTTGGATTAATATAATTTATTTATATGTTAGCATCAATTTAATATATATATGTAATACTGATTTTTTAATTATTTAATATATATTTATTATTGCATAATATGTAAATAAATTAATACATAAAATATTTTTTATATATAATATTCATCCAGCGCAATGCGCAAGTCTTAGTTACTAGAATATTTACTTATAATGCCATTGAAACCTCTTAGTCTAACCAAATATAAGATGCATTACATTGCTTATATAATTTATTATACATTTACCTTATTTAAGATTGATTTCCTTATTTTTCTTTCTCATTGACTCTTAACATTAATCATTATTCATTTGACGAAAGCTTTACAGTCGGTGATTATGTATTTTTCTCCTTCCTATTATTAATGTGCCTACATAGAAAAAAGAACACAATATTTTAATTTTTAAAGCCTACGATGACCCATGGTGACTAATAATGTACTGAATTATTTTTCTTCTCGGGCTATCCCTTATATATTACACATTATACTATATATTTTATCATTAATCAAACATTTATATTATGTATGTTAACTAAATTTTTATTTAAATAATTTCACCCTGTGCAATACGCAAGATTTAACCAAGTTTTTTTAATTACAAAC
The DNA here is from genome assembly GCF_000695525.1 of Brassica oleracea var. oleracea. Taxonomy (NCBI): domain Eukaryota; kingdom Viridiplantae; phylum Streptophyta; class Magnoliopsida; order Brassicales; family Brassicaceae; genus Brassica; species Brassica oleracea. The sequence goes on from NC_027753.1 coordinate 3,853,128, forward strand.
CGTCTTAATTCCATGTTAGATTGTTAATAATAGAAAATCTACGGTCCCATAGACATTATTTGAGCTGTGATTTGGCATGTGTCATCACCACAATTATTTTGAAAGGAAAATGATGACATGAAATACTAACAATGATGAAATGGCTTGAAGGTAATTGTGACATGGACATTACATTTAATGTTGATTTGTATTTTTGGAATTTTTTTTAGAATATGGTAATAAAGATTTGAACAAATACTGACGGCTTAATATTTAAAATTTAAATTTTGCATTGAATGTTTTTAAAACTAGAAATTATGAAAACTTTTAAACATCGCACAATGGAAATTTTGTTATCAGTGATTTAAACTTTTTGCTATAAAAATATAACCAAGTTTTTTTTATTACAAACCGTCTTAATTCCATGTTAGATTGTTAATAATAGAAAAGCTACATTCCCTTACACATTATTTTAGTAGTGATTTTTCATGTGTCATCACCACAATGAAAAAAAAAGATGACATGACATGCTAATAATGATGATACGGCTTGAAGATATTGTGACATAGACATTTACATTTAATGTTGATTTATATTTTTGGAAAGTTTTTTAGAATATGGTAAAAAATCATAGATCATCATTAAAATAAAAATAAATAATATAATAGTTGAAATAGAAATATAATTAGTATTTTAATTACGATATAATATGAAACAAATTTGACTATTATTAATGTGATCGTAATGTTAACAATATCGCCACAAAATAAGGGCATTACCATTATTTTCTTACTAGGTATAAGGTATCAACTATTATCTCCAACTTTCTGAGAAATACTAACGATTTTTAAATACTAAAAAAAATTCTTATAAATCTTTTACTTTTGATTGCACATATTTTTTTATTAATTATCAATATCAAGAGTAAATATTATAATTAAGGAAAAGATATATAATTACTTTCTAGTCATAATATATATAAGTAATAAGCATTTGGATAAGTTAAAATTTTTAGAATTTACCATCCATGTTGTAAATGTTGAACTATATATTTTAACTAATTCAATATTATTCACAATTGATTAAAAGTTGTATTTTTGCAATAAATAATTAATTTCTAAGTAATTTTATGTATTAAAATAAATAGGAAAAATAAAAATAAAAGAAATTTACCCGGATTTTCGTAGTTAAGCAAAATTTTTTTTATTTTTTAAAAAATGAGCGATAAGTAACAGGCCAAAAATGTAAACATCATATATAAACAAACAAACAAACAAATGGCCAAAAAGGTTAAAGTATGATTTTAATGCTGATATCATTATTAGCTAGTTAATTATATATGAATCAAAATTATTATTACAAAATATAACTACTAAGTAATTTTTGTTGTTACATAGAATGTTTTTAAAATATAGGATTAACAAAAAATTATTCTTAATCATGTACCAATAAACCTACATGTAAGTTGAAGCATAACTTTAATAACAAAACGCATACGAAATACCATCCCAAGACAATCTTATTAGGCTTTCAGTAGAACAAATCAACATTCTTTTGTGATAATTTTGAACTGAAATTTTTTCACTGCATCTATGCAATCTGAAACTTTCCTATCATCATTTACACACTGAAATGGATTTGGCAGGAATCCTTCCTCTGACACCGGAGCAAGCGGAATATTTGCATTACCTTTCATATTTTGAAAAATCGATAGTAACAATACCATCAATAACATGGTCAATACATAAACTTTTTTGCTTGTTCTCAATCATTTTTAGTTTTTATTTATTTTGTGGTTACTACTATGACATTTTCTTGATATTTATAGATGTCTATGATCATGATTTTTCTAGTAAATAAGATATGAGGTGATCTTACCTTTATTAGAAAAAAATACAACGTATAACGCCAAATTAACAAATGCACTACAAAATGGTATAAAATATATTACATTAACAATTATCTGTTCATTATTATATTGGTATATCAATCGATTTAACTTTAGTAACACTATGTATATGGTTTATTTTATTATTGAAACTATTAATTAAAATTTTAAAAAATTAAGATATCCCTTATATATTAATTGAGGAACATTGGGAAGAGACTAGCCTTTGTTTGTAAGTAGTTACAACTGAGGAGCTGACGCGTCAAGCTGCCAGACTCTCTCACCGTTTAATTATAAACACCCACTAATTACTAGAAAATTTACTTATAATGCCACTGAAACCCCTTAGCCTAACCAAATATAAGATTAATTACATTGCTTATATAATTCATTATACATTTACCTTATTTAACATTGCTTTCCTTATTCTCCTTTCTCATTGACTCTTAACGTTAATCATTATTCACTTGACGAATGCTTTACAGCCGGTGTTTTTTGTATCTTTCCTCTTCCTATTATTAATGTGCCTACATAGGAAAGGAACACAATATTTTAATTTTTAAAGCCCAAGATGAGCAGTGGTAATTAATAATGTACTGCATTATTTTGTTACTCGGGCTATCTCTTATATATTATTACACATTATACTATATATTTTATCATTAATCAGACCGTAGATTATATATGTTGACTAAATTTTATTTAAAACAATTTCACCCTGCGAATAGCGCAGGTCTTAACCAAGTTTTTTTTATTACAAAACTTCTTAATACCATGTTAGATTGTTAAAAATAGAAAAGTTATTGTCCCCTAAACATTATGTAAGAAGTGATTTGCCATGTGTCATCACCACAATGAAAAAAATGATGCCCTGACATGCTAATAATGATAATACGGCTTGAAGGTAGTTGTGACATAGACATTTACATTTAATGTTGATTTATATTTATTTTTTTTAAATTAGAATATGGTAATAAATCGTAGATGATCATTAAAATAACAACAAATAATATAACAGTTGAAATAGTAATATAATTAGAATTTTTAATTACGATATAATATGAAACATATTTGACTATTACTAATGTGATAGCAATGTTAACAATATCACCACAAAATAAAGGCATGACAGTTATTTTTTGAATAGGGATAAGGTATCAACTATTATCTCTCATTTTCTGCAAAATACTATCATTTTTAAAGACTAAAAACATTTCTTATAAATCTTTTACTTTTCATTGCACATAATTTTTTTTTTCATTTATCAATATCAGGAGTAAATATTATAATTAAGTAAAAGCTTTATAAATATTTTTCAAGTCATAATATAGATAAATAATACGCATTTGGATATGTTAAAATATTTTACTATCCATGTTGTAAATGCTGAACTATATATTTTAACTAATTCAATATTATTCACAATTGTTTAAAGTTGCAGTTTTGCAATAAATAATTAATTTCTAAGTGATTTTCTGTATTTCAATAAATAGGAAAATTAAAATTAAAAGAAATTTACAGGGATTTTGCATAGTTAAGCAAACATATATATATATATATATATTTTAAATGAGCGACAAGTAATAGGCAAAAAATGTAAACATCATATATAAACAAACAAACAAATGGTCAAAAAGGTTAAAGCATGATTTTAATGCTGATATCATTATTAGCTAGCTTATTATATATGAAGCAAAATTATTATTAAAAAATATAACTAATAAGTAAATTTTGTTGTTACATAGAATGTTTAAAAAATATAGGATTAACAAAAAAATAGTCTTAATCATGTACCTAGAAACCTACATGTAAGTTGAAGCATAATTTTAATAACAAAACGCATAGGAAATAACATCCCAAGACAATCTTCTGGGGCTTTCAGTAGAACAAAGCAACATTCTTTTGTGATAATTTTGAACTGGAATTTCTTCACTGCATCTATGCAATTTGAAACTTTACTAGCATCGTTTACACACTGAAATGGATTTGGTAGGAATCCTTCCTCTGACACTGGAGCAAGCGGAATATTTGCATTACCTTTCGTATTTTGAGAAATCGATAGTAACACTACCATCAATAACATGGTCAATACATAAACTTTTTGCTTGTTCTCAATCATTGTTTAGTTTTTATTTATTTTGTGGTTACTACTATGACATTTTCTTGATATTTATAGATGTCTATGATCATGACTTTTCTAGTAAATGAGATATGAGGTGATTTCATTTGATTTTTTACATATATGTACTAGCAAATTTAATCATCTTACCTTTATTAGAAAAAAATACAACGTATAACGCCAAATTAACAAATGCACTACAAAATGGTATAAAATATATTACATTTAACAATTATGTGTTCATTATTATATTGGTATCAATTGATTTAACTTTAGTAACACTACGTATATGGTATATTTTATTATTGAAACCATTAATTAAAATTTTTAAGAAATTAAGTTATCCCTCATAAAATAATTGAGGAACATTGGGAAGTGATTAGCCTTTGTTTGTAAGTAATTACAACTGACGAGCTGACGTGTCAAGCTGTAAGACTTTCTCACGTTTTAATTATAAAGACCCACCTAATTACTAATGTATTTACATATAATGCCACTGTAACCCCTTAGCCTAACCATATATAAGATAAATTACATTGCTTATATAATTCATTATACATTTACCTTATTTAACATTCTTTCCTTATTTTCCTTTCTCATTGACTCTTAATGTTAATCATTGTTCCCTTGACGAACGTTTTACAGCCGGTGTTTTATGTATCTTCCCGCTTCCTATTATTAACGTTCCTACATAGGAAAGGAACACAATATTTTAATTTTTAAAGCCCAAGATGACCAGTGGTAATTAATAATGTACTGCATTGTTTTGCTACTCGGGCTATCCCTTATATATTATTACACATTATACTATATAATTTATCATTAATCAGACATGTAGATTATGTATTTTGACTAAATTTTATTAAAAACAATTTCGCCCTGCGAATAGCGCAGGTCTAAACCAATTTTTTTAATTACAAACTTTCTTAATTAATACCATGTTAGATTGTTAATAATAGAAAAGCTACTATCCCCAAAACATTATTTCAGAAGTGATTTGCCATGTGTCATCACCACAATGCAAAAACAATTATGTCCTCAGATGTTAATTATGACGATATGGCTTGAATGTAAATGTGACCTAGACATTTACATTTAATGTTGATTTTTATTTTTTTGAAAAAAACTAGAATATGGTAAAAAATGGTAGATCATCATTAAAATAACAATAAATAATATAACAGTTGAAATAGAAATATTATTAGAATTTTTAATGATGATATAATATGAAACATATTTGACTATTATTAATGTAATAGCAATGTTAACTATATCCCCACAAAATAAGGGCATGACTGTTGTTTTCTTAATAGGGATAATGTATCAACTATAATCGCCTATTTTCTGCAAAATACTAACGTTATTTTAAGACTAAAAAAAATTGTTATAAATCTTTTACTTTTAATGGCACATAATTTTTGTTCATTATCAATATCAGGAGTAAATATTATAATTAAGGAAAAGCTATATAATTATTTTTCTAGTCATAATATAGATAAGTAATATGCATTTGGATATGTTAAAATTTTATATTTTATCATCCATGTTGTAAATGTTGAATTATATATTTTTACTAATTCAATATTATTCACAATTGTTTAAAAGTTGCAGTTTTGCAATAAATAATTAATTTCTAAGTGATTTTCTGTATTACAATAAATAGGAAAATTAAAATTAAAACAAATTTACAGGGATTTTGCTTAGTTAAGCAAAAATAATTTTTTTTTTTTTTAAAATGAGCGACAAGTAATAGTCCAAAAATGTAAACATCATATCTAAACAAACAAACAAATGGTCAAAAAGGTTAAAGCATGATTTTACTGCTGATATCATTATTAGCTAGTTAATTATATATAAAGCGAAATTATTATTAAAAAATATAACTAATAAGTACATTTTGTTGTTACATAGAATGTTTAAAAAATATAGGATTAACAAAAAAATATTCTTAATCATGTACCTAGAAACCTACATGTAAGTTGAAGCATAATTTTAATAACAAAACGCATAGGAAATAACATCCCAAGACAATCTTCTGGGGTTTTCAATAGAACAAAGCAACATTTTTTTAAGATAATTTTGTACTTGAATTTCTTCACTGCATCTATGCAATCTGGAAATTTTCCAGCTTTGTTTACACACTAAAATGGATTTGGCAGGAATCTTTCCTCTGAATATTTGCATTACCTTTCGTATCTTGAGAAATCGATAGTAACACTATCATCAATAACATGGTCGATACATAAACCTTTTGCTTGTTCTCAATCATTGTTTAGTTTTTATTTATTTTGT
>NC_027753.1:3859904-3860550 GCF_000695525.1 Brassica oleracea var. oleracea
AACGCCAAATTAAGAAATGCACTACAAAATGGTATAAAATATATTACATTAACAATTATGTTTTCATTATTATATTGGTATATCAATCAATTTAACTTTAGTTACACTACGTATATAGTTTATTTTATTATTGAAACTATTAACTAAAATTTTAAAAAATTAAGACATCCCTTATATATTAATTGAGGAACATTGGGAAGAGACTAACCTTTGTTTTGTAAGTAATTACAACTAACGAGCTGACGCATCGAGCTTTAAGGCTCTCTCACGTAATCACGTTTTAATTATAAAGACCACTAATTACTAGAGTATTTACTTATAATGCCACTGTAACCCCTTAGCCTAACCAAATATAAGATTAATTACATTGCTTATATAATTCATTATACATTTACCTTATTTAACATTGCTTTCCTTATTCTCCTTTCTCATTGACTCTTAACGTTAATCATTATTCACTTGACGAATGCTTTACAGCCGGTGTTTTTTGTATCTTTCCTCTTCCTATTATTAATGTGCCTACATAGGAAAGGAACACAATATTTTAATTTTTAAAGCCCAAGATGAGCAGTGGTAATTAATAATGTACTGCATTATTTTGCTACTCGGGCTATCCCTTATATATTATTACACATTATACTATATA
>NC_027753.1:3863999-3865738 GCF_000695525.1 Brassica oleracea var. oleracea
ATGACATTTTCTTGATATTTATAGATGTCTATGATCATGACTTTTCTAGTAAATGAGATATGAGGTGATTTCATTTGATTTTTTACATATATGTACTAGCAAATTTAACCATCTTACCTTTATTAGAAAAAATACAACGTATAACGCCAAATTAACAAATGCAATACAAAATGGTATAAAATATATTACATTAACAATTATGTTTTCATTATCATATTGGTATATCAATCGATTTAACTTTAGTTACACTACGTATATAGTTTATTTTATTATTGAAACTATTAATTAAAATTTTTAAAAATTAAGACATCCCTTATATATAAATTGAAGAACATTGGGAAGAGACTAACCTTTGTTTTGTAAGTAATTACAACTAACGAGCTGACGCGTCAAGCTTTAAGGCTCTCTCACGTAGTCACGTTTTAATTATAGAGACCCACTAATTACTAGAGTATTTACTTATAATGCCACTGTAACCCCTTAGCCTAACCAAATATAAGATAAATTACATTGCTTATATAGGTCATTGTACCTTTACATGATTTAACATTCTTTCCTTATTTTCCTTTCTCATTGACTCTTAACGTTAATCATTATTCACTTGACGAATGTTTTACAGCCGGTGATTATGTATCTTTCCGCTTCCTTTTATTAATGTGCCTACATAGGAAAGCAACACAATATTTTAATTTTTAAAGCCCAAGACGACCAGTGGTAATTAATAATGTACTGCATTATTTTGCTACTCGGGCTATCCCTTATATATTATTACACATTATACTATATATTTTATCATTAATCAGACATGTAGGTTATGTATGTTGACTAAATTTTATTAAAAACAATTTCACCATGCGAATAGCGCTGGTCTTAACCAAGTTTTTTTTAATTACAAACCTTCTTAATACCATGTTAGATTGTTAATAATAGAAAAGCTACTGTCCCCTAAACATTATTTCGGAAGTGATTTGCCAAGTGTCATCACCACAATGAAAAAAAAAATGATGATCTAGCATGCTAATAATGACGATACGGCTTGAAGTTAATTGTGACGTAGACATTTAAAATTAATTTTGATTTATATTTTTTGGAAAAAAAATTAGAATATAATAAAATATCGTAGATCATCATTAAAATAACAATAATTAATATAACAATTGAAATAGAAATATAATTATAATTTTTAATTTCGATATAATATGAAACATATTTGACTATTATTAAAGTGATAGGAATGTTAACAATATCACCACAAAATAAGGGCATGACAGTTATTTTCTTAATAGGGATAAGGTATCAACTATTATCCCTATTTTCTGCAAAATACTAACGTTTTTTAAAGACTAAAAAAAATTCTTATAAATCTTTTACTTTTAATTGCACATAATTTTTGTTCAATTATCAATATCAGGAGTAAATATTATAATTAAGGAAAAGGTATATAATTATTTTTCTAGTCATAATATAGATAAGTAATATGTATTTGGATATGTTAAAATTTTATTTTACCATCCATGTTGTAAATGTTGAACTATATATTTTAACTAATTCAATATTATTCACAATTGTTTAACAGTTGCAGTTTTGCAATAAATAATTAATTTCTAAGTGATTTTCTGTATTACAATAAATAGGAAAATTAAAATTAAAACAAATTTACCGGGATTTTGCATAGTTAAGCAAAAATATATATATATTTTTAAATGAGCAACAATTAATAGGCAAAATTTGTAAACATA
>NC_027753.1:3865821-3883055 GCF_000695525.1 Brassica oleracea var. oleracea
AAAATATAACTAATAAGTAAATTTTGTTGTTACATAGAATGTTTAAAGGATATAGGATTAACAAAAAAATATTCTTAATCATGTACCTAGAAACCTACATGTAAGTTGAAGCATAATTTTAATAACAAAACGCGTAGGAAATAACATCCCAAGAAAATCTTCGGGGGCTTTCAGTAGAACAAAGCAACATTCTTTTGTGATAATTTTGAACTGGAATTTCTTCACTGCATCTATACAATTTGGAACTTTCCTAGCATCGTTTACACACTGCAATGGATTTGGCAGGAATCCTTCTTCTGACACTGGAGCAAGCGAAATATTTGCATTACCTTTCGTATTTTGAGAAATCGATAGTAACACTACCATCAATAACATGGTCAATACATAAACTTTTTGCTTGTTCTCAATCATTGTTTAGTTTTTATTTATTTTGTGGTTACTACTATGACATTTTCTTGATATTTATAGACGTCTATGATCATGACTTTTCTAGTAAATGAGATATGAGGTGATTTCATTTGATTTTTTACATATATGTACTAGCAAATTAAACCATCTTACCTTTATTAGAAAAAATACAACGTATAACGTCAAATTAACAAATGCACTTCAAAATGGTATAAAATATATTACATTAACAATTATGTTTTCATTATTATACTGGTATATCAATCGATTTAACTTTAGTAACACTACGCCTATGGTTTATTTTATTATTGAAAATATTAATTAAAATTTTAAAAAATTAAGACATCCCTTATATATTAATTGAGGAACATTGAGAAGAGACTAACCTTTGTTTTGTAAGTAATTACAACTAACGAGCTGACGCATCGAGCTTTAAGGCTCTCTCACGTAGTCACTTTTTAATTATAAAGACCCACTAATTACTAGAGTATTTACTTATAATGCCACTGTAACCCCTTAGCCTAACCAAATATAAGATAAATTAGATTGCTTATATAATTCATTGTACCTTTACCTGATTTAACATTCTTTCCTTATTTTCTTTTCTCATTGATTCTTAAAGTTAATCATTATTCACTTGACGAATGTTTTACAGCCGGTGATTATGTATCTTTCCGCTTCCTTTTATTAATGTGCCTACATAGGAAAGGAACACAAGATTTTAATTTTTAAAGCCCAAGACGAACAGTGGTAATTAATAATGTACTGCATTATTTTGCTACTCGGGCTAAACCTTATATATTATTACACATTATACTATATATTTTATCATTAATCAGACATGTAGGTTATGTATGTTGATTAAATTTTATCAAAAACAATTTCACCATGCGAATAGCGCTGGTCTTAACCAAGTTTTTTTTAATTACAAACCTTCTAAATACCATGTTAGATTGTTAATAATAGAAAAGCTATTGTCCCCTAAATATTATTTCAGAAGTGATTTTTCATGTGTCATCACCACAATGAAAAAAAAATGATGATCTGGCTTGCTAATAATGACGATACGGCTTGAAGGTAATTGTGACCAAGACATTTATATTTATTTTTTATTTATAATTTTTTGAAAAAAAACTAGAATATGATAAAAAATCGTAGATCATCATTAAATTAACAAATGTAACCTGAAATTGCCATAAGTTTTTCATGCATTCCATTGCCCAAATTAGTGCTTCCATCTCTGCATGTAAAGGGGATAGACAAGCTCGAACATTCCTTGCTCCTAAGAACCCATTAAAACCTTCTAGAGTACTCAGCCAACCTTGCCCAGAGAAAGCATCATTCTCTTTCCAGGATCCATCTGTAAAACACCATCTCCCTGGAATTGATGGGCGAGTCGTAGACCATGACTTTTCTATTAAATGAGATATGAGGTGATTTCATTTGATTTTTTACATATATGTACTAGCAAATTTAACCATCTTACCTTTATTAGAAAAAATAAAACGTATAACGCCAAATAAACAAATGCACTACAAAATGGTATAAAATATATTACATTAACAATTATGTTTTCATTATTATATTGGTATATCAATCGATTTAACTTTAGTTACACTACGTATATGGTTTATTTTATTATTGAAACTATTGATAAAATTTTTAAAAAAATTAAGACATCCCTTATATATTAATTGAGGAACATTGGGAAGAGACTAACCTTTGTTTTGTAAGTAATTACAACTAACGAGCTGACGCGTCGAGCTTTAAGGCTCTCTCACGTAATCACGTTTTAATTATAAAGACCACTAATTACTAGAGTATTTACTTATAATGCCACTGTAACCCCTTAGCCTAACCAAATATAAGATAAATTACATTGCTTATATAATTCATTGTACCTTTACCGGATTTAACATTCTTTCCTTATTTTCCTTTCTCATTGATTCTTAACGTTAATCATTATTCACTTGACGAATGTTTTACAGCCGGTGATTATGTATCTTTCCGCTTCCTTTTATTAATATGCCTACATAGGAAAGGAACACAAGATTTTAATTTTTAAAGCCCAAGACGACCAGTGGTAATTAATAATGTACTGCATTATTTTGCTACTCGGGCTATCCCTTATATATTATTACACATTATACTATATATTTTATCATTAATCAGACATGTAGGTTATGTATGTTGACTAAATTTTATTAAAAAAAATTTCACCATGCGAATAGCGCTGGTCTTAACCAAGTTTTTTTTAATTACAAACCTTCTTAATACCATGTTAGATTGTTAATAATAGAAAAGCTACTGTCCCCTAAATATTATTTCAGAAGTGATTTGTCATGTGTCATCACCACAATGGAAAAAAAATGATGATCTGGCTTGCTAATAATGATGATACGGCTTGAATGTAATTGTGACCTAGACATTTACATTTAATTTTGATTTATAATTTTTGGAAAAAAATTAAAATATGATAAAAATTGTAGATCATCATTAAAATAACAATAATTAATATAACAGTTGAAATAGAAATATAATTGGAATTTTTAATTTCGATATAATATGAAACATATTTGACTATTATTAATGTAATAGCAATGTTAACAATATCGCCACAAAATAAAGGCATGACAGTTATTTTATTAATATGGATAAGGTATCAACTATTATCCCTATTTTCTGCAAAATACTAACGTTTTTTTAAAGACTAAAAAAATTTCTTATAAATCTTTTACTTTTAAGTGCACATAATGTTTGTTCAATTATCAATATCAGGAGTAAATATTACTATTAAGGAAAAAGTATATAATTATTTTTCTAGTCATATTATAGATAAGTAATACGTATTTGGATATGTTAAAATTTTATATTTTACCATACATGTTGTAAATGTTGAACTATATATTTTAACTAATTCAATATTATTCGTTTAAAAGTTGCAGTTTTGCAATAAATAATTAATTTCTAAGTGATTTTCTGTATTACAATAAATAGGAAAATTAAAATTAAAACAAATTTACAGGGAATTTATATAGTTAAGCAAAAATATATATATATTTTTAAATGAGCAACAATTAATAGGCAAAATTTGTAAACATCATATATAAACAAACAAACAAATGGTCAAAAAGGTTAAAGCATGATTTTAGTGCTGATATCATTATTAGCTAGTTAATTTTATATGAAGCAAAATTATTATTAAAAAATATAACTAATAAGTAAATTTTGTTGTTACATAGAATGTTTAAAAAATATAGGATTAACAAAAAAATATTCTTAATCATGTACCTAGAAACCTACATGTAAGTTGAAGCATAATTTTAATAACAAAACGCATAGGAAATAACATCCCAAGACAATCTTCTGGGGCTTTCAATAGAACAAAGCAACATTCTTTTGTGATAATTTTGTACTTGAATTTCTTCACCGTATCTATGCAATCTGGAAATGTTCCAGCTTTGTTTACACACTAAAATGGATTTGGCAGGAATCCTTCCTCTGACACTGGAGCAAGCAAAATATTTTCATTACCTTTCGTAACTTGAGAAATCGATAGTAACACTATCATCAATAACATGGTCAATACATAAACCTTTTGCTTGTTCTCAATCATTGTTTAGTTTTTATTTATTTTGTGGTTACTACTATGACATTTTCTTGATATTTTGTGATTACTACTATGATCATGACTTTTCTAGTAAATGAGATATGAGGTGATTTCATTTGATTTTTTACATATATATACAATTTATATGTGTTCATTATTATATTGGTATATCAATTGATTTAACTTTAGAAACACAACGTATATGGTTTATTTTATTATTAAAACTATTAATTAAAAATTTTAAAAAATCAAGATATCCCTTTTATAATAATTTAGGATCATTGGGAAGAGACTAACATTTGTTTTGTAAATAATTACAACTGACGAGCTGATGCGTCAAGGTGTAAGGCTCTCTCACGTTTTAATTATATAGACCCACTAATTACTACAGTATTTACTTATAATTCCACTAAAATCCCTTAGCCTAACCAAATATAAGATAAATTGCATTGCTTATATAATTCATTTTACGTTTACCTTATTTAACACAATTTCCTTATTTTCCTTCCTCATTGACTCTTAACGTCAATCATTATTCACTTCACGAATGCTTTACAGCCGGTGATTATGTATCTTTCCGCTTCCTAGTATTAATGTGCCTACATAGGAAAGGAACACAATATTTTTATTTTTAAAGCCCAAGATGACCAGTGGTAATTAATAATTTACTGCATTATTTTGCTACTCGGGCTATCCCTTATATATTATTACACATTATACTATATATATTTTATCATTAATCAGACAAGTAGATTATGTAAATTGACTAAATTTTATTAAAAACAATTTCACCCTGCGAATAGCGCAGGTCTTAACCAAGTTTTTTTTATTACAAACCTTCTAAATACCATGTTTGATTGTTAATAATAGAAAAACTACCGTCCACTAAACATTATTTCAGAAGTAATTTGTCATGTGTCATCACCACAATGAAAATAAAATGATGACCTGAGATGCTAATAATGACGATACGGCTTGATGGTAATTGTGACTTTGACATTTACATTTAATATTGATTTATATTTTTGAAAAAAAAATTTGAATATGGTAATAAATCGTAGATGATCATTAAAATAACAATAAATAATATAACAGTTGAAATAGAAATATAATTAGAATTTTTAATTACAATATAATATGAAACATATTTGACTATTATTAATATGATAGCAATGTTAACAATATCGCCACAAAATAAAAGCATGACAGTTATTTTTTGAATAGGGATAAGGTATCAACTATTATCTCCCATTTTCTGCAAAATACTATTGTTTTTAAAGACTTAAAACATTACTTATAATTTTTTTACGTTTCATTGCACATAATTGTTTTTTAATTTATCAATATCAGGAGTAAATATTATAATTTAGGAAAAGCTTTTTTAATATTTTTCTAGTCATAATATAGATAAGTATTACGCATTTGGATATGTTAAAATTTTATATTTTACCATCCATGTTGTAAATGTTGAACTATATATTTTAACTAATTCAACATTATTCACAATAGTTTAAAAGTTGCAGTTTTGCAATAAATAATTAATTTCTAAGTGATTTTCTGTATTTCAATAAATAGGAAAATTAAAATTAAAAGAAATTTTCAGGGATTTTGCGTAGTTATGCAAAAATATATATATATTTTTTTAAATGAGCGACAAGTAATAGGCAAAAAATGTAAACATCATATATAAACAAACAAACAAATGGTCAAAAAGGTTAAAGCATGATTTTAATGCTGATATCATTATTAGCTAGATTATTATATATGAAGCAAAATTATTATTAAATAATATAACTAATAAGTAAATTTTGTTGTTACATAGAATGTTTATAAAATATAGGACTAACAAAAAAATATTCTTAATCATGTACCTAGAAACCTACATGTAAGTTGAAGCATAACTTTAATGACAAAACGCATAGGAAATAACATCCGAAGACAATCTTCTGAGGCTTTCAGTAGAACAAAGCAACATTCTTTTGTGATAATTTTGAACTGAAATTTCTTCACTGCATCTATGCAATTTGGAACTTTCCTAGCATCGTTTACACACTGGAATGGATTTGGCAGGAATCCTTCTTCTGACACTGGAGCAAGCGAAATATTTGCATTACCTTTCGTATTTTGAGAAATCGTTAGTAACACTACCATCAAGAACATGGTCAATACATAAACTTTTTGCTTGTTCTCGATCATTGTTTAGTTTTTATTTATTTTGTGGTTACTACTATGACATTTTCTTGATACTTATAGATGTCTTTTTTTTTTTGAAACACGATATTTACAGATGTCTATGATCATAACTTTTCTAGTAAATGTGATATGAGGTGATTTCCTTTGATTTTTTACATATATGTACTAGCAAATTTAATCATCTTACCTTTATTAGAAAAAAAATACAACGTATAACGCCAAATTAACAAATGCACTACAAAATGGTATAAAATATATTACATTTAACAATTATGTGTTCATTATTATATTGGTATCAATCGATTTAACTATAGCAACACTACGTATATGGTTTATTTTATTATTGAAACTATTAATTATTATTTTTAAAAAATTAAGATATCCCTTATATATTAATTGAGGAACATTGGGAAGAGACTAGCTTTTTTTTGTAGGTAATTACAACTGACGAGCTGACGTGTCAAGCTGTAAGACTCTCTCACGTTTTAATTATGAAGACCCACCTAATTACTAGCGTATTTACTTATAATGCCACTGTAACCCCTTAGCCTAACCAAATATAAGATAAATTACATTGCTTATATAATTCATTGTACATTTACCTTATTTAGCATTCTTTCCTTATTTTCCTTTCTCGTTGACTCTTAACGTTAATCATTATTCACTTAACGAATGTTTTACAGCCGGTGATTATGTATCTTTCTGCTTCCTATTATTAACGTTCCTACATAGGAAAGGAACACAATATTTTAAATTTTAAAGCCCAAGATGACCAGTGGTAATTAATAATGTACTGCATTATTTTGCTACTCGGGCTATCCCTTATATATTATTACACATTATATACTATATAATTTATCATTAATCAGACATGTAGATTATGTATGTTGACTAAATTTCATTAAAAACAATTTCACCCTGCGAATAGCGCAGGTCTAAACCAATTTTTTTAATTACAGACCTTCTTAATTAATACCTTGTTAGATTGTTAATAATAGAAAAGCTATTGTCCCCTACACATTATTTCAGAAGTGATTTGCCATGTTTCATCACCACAATGCAAAAACAATTATGAGCTGAGATGTTAAGTATGACGATACGGCTTGAATGTAAATGTGACTTAGATATTTACATTTAATGTTGATTTTTATTTTTTTGAAAAAACTAAAATATGTTAAAAAATGGTAGATCATCATTAAAGTAACAATAAATAATATAACAGTTGAAATAGAAATATAATTAGAATTTTTAAAGATGATATAATATGAAACATATTTGACTATTATTAATGTAATAGCAATGTTAACTACATCGCCACAAAATAAGGGCATGACTGTTGTTTTCTTAATAGGGATAAGGTATCAACTATTATCTCATATTTTCTGCAAAATACTAACGTTATTTTAAGACTAAAAAAAATTCTTATAAATCTTTTAATTTTAATGGCACATAATTTTTGTTCAATTATCAATATCAGGAGTAAATATTATAATTAAGGAAAAGCTATATAATTATTTTTCTAGTGATAATATAGATAAGTAATACGCATTTGGATATGTTAAACTTTAATATTTTACTTGTAAATGTTGAACTATATATTTTAACTAATTCAACATTATTCACAATAGTTTAAAAGTTGCAGTTTTGCAATAAATAATTAATTTCTAAGTGATTTTCTGTATTACTATAAATAGGAAAATTAAAATTAAAACAAATTTACAGGGATTTTGCATAGTTAAGCAAAAAAAAATTTTTTTTTAAATGAGCGACAAGTAATAGGCAAAAATTGTAAACATCATATATAAACAAACAAACAAATGGTCAAAAAGGTTAAAGCATGATTTTAGTGCTGATATCATTATTAGCTAGTTAATTTTATATGAAACAAAATTATTATTACTTTCAATAGAACAAAGCAACATTCTTTTGTGATAATTTTGTACTTGAATTTCTTCACTGCATCTATGCAATCTGGAAATTTCCCAGCATTGTTTACACACTAAAATGGATTTGGCAGGAATCCTTCCTCTGACACTGGAACAAGCGGAATATTTGCATTACCTTTCGTATCTTGAGAAATCGATAATAACAATGTCATCAATAACATGGTCGATACATAAACCTTTTGCTTGTTCTCAATCATTGTTTAGTTTTTATTTATTTTGTGGTTACTACTATGACATTTTCTTGATATTTTGTGATTACTACTATGATCATGACTTTTCTAGTAAATGAGATATGAGGTGATTTCATTTGATTTTTTACATATATGTACTAGGAAATTTAACCATCTTACCTTTATTGGAAAGAAATACAATGTATAACGCCAAATTACAAAATGCACTACAAAATAGTATAAAATATATTACATTAACAATTTACATGTGTTCATTATTATATTGGTATATCAATTGATTTAAATTTAGTAACACTACGTATATGGTTTATTTTATTATTAAAACTATTAATTAAAATTTTAAAAAATCAAGATATTCCTTATATATTAATTTAGGAACATTGGGAAGAGACTAACCTTTGTTTTGTAAGTAATTACAACTGACGAGCTGACGCGTCAAGGTGTAAGGCTCTCTCACGCTTTAATTAAAAAGACCCAGTAATTACTAGAATATTTACTTATAATGCCACTAAAACCCCTTAGCCTAACCAAATATAAAATAAATTACATTGCTTGTATAATTCTTTATACATTTACCTTATTTACATTGCTTTCCTTATTTTCCTTCCTCATTGACACTTAACGTCAATCATTATTGACTTGACGAATGCTTTACAGCCGGTGATTATGTATATTTCCGCTTCCTATTATTAATGTGCCTACATAGGAAAGGAACACAATATTTTAATTTTTAAAGCCCAAGATGACTAGTGGTAATTAATAATGTATTGCATTATTTTGCTACTTGGGCTATCTCTTATATATTATTACACATTATATTATATATTTTTATCATTAATCATACATGTAGATGGTGTATGTTGACTAAATTTTATCAAAAACAATTTCACCCTGCGAATAGCGCAGGTCTTAACCAAGTTTTTTTTTATTACAAACCTTTTTCATACCATGTTAGATTGTTAATAATAGAAAAGCTACAGTCTCCTAAACATCATTCAGAAGTTATTTGACATGTGTCATCACGACAATGAAAAAACAATGATGACCTGACATGTTAATAATGACGATACGGCTTGGAGAGAAATTGTGACCTAGACATTTACATTTAATGATTTATAGTTTTGAAAAAAAAAATTAGAATATGGTAATAAATCGTAGAACATCATTAAAATAAAAATAAATAATATAACAGTTGAAATAGAAATATAATTAGAATTTTTAATTACGATATAATATGAAACATATTTGACTATTATTAATGTAATAGCAATGTTAACTATATCGCCACAAAATAAGGGCATGACAGTTATTTTCTTAATAAGGATAAGGTATCAACTATTATCTCCTATTTTCTGCAAAATACTAACGGTTTTTTTAAGACTAAAAAAAAATTCTTCTAAATTAATTGCACATAATTTTTTTTCAATTATCAATATCAGGAGTAAATATTATAATTAAGAAAAAGCTATATAATTATTTTTCTAGACATAATATAGAAAAGTAAAATGTATTTGGATATGTTAAAATTTAAGATTTTACCATCCATGTTGTAAATGTTAAACTATATATTTTAACTAATTCAATATTATTCACAATTGTTTAAAAGTTGCAGTTTTGCAATAAATAATTAATTTCTTAGTGATTTTATGTATTGTAATAAATAGGAAAATTAAAATAAAAAGAAATTTAAAGTGATTTTTCATAGTTAAGCAAAAATATTTTTTATATTTTATTTTTAAAATGAGCGACAAGTAATAGGCCAAAAATGTAAACATCATATATAAACAAACAAACAAATGGTCAAAAAGGTTATCGTATGATTTTAATGCTGATATCATTATTAGCTAGTTAATTATATATGAAGCAAAATTATTATTAAAAAATATAACTAATAAGTAAATTTTGTTGTTACATAGAATGTTTAAAAAATATAGGATTAACAAAAAAATATTCTTAATCATGTACATATAAACCTACATGTAAGTTAAAGCATAATTTTAATAACAAAACGCATAGGAAATAACATCCCAAGACAATCTTCTGGGGCTTTCAATAGAACAAAGCAACATTCTTTTGTGATAATTTTGTACTTGAATTTCTTCACCGTATCTATGCAATCTGGAAATGTTCCAGCTTTGTTTACACACTAAAATGGATTTGGCAGGAATCCTTCCTCTGACACTGGAACAAGCGGAATATTTGCATTACCTTTCGTATCTTGAGAAATCG
This sequence comes from Brassica oleracea var. oleracea, assembly GCF_000695525.1. Classification (NCBI taxonomy): domain Eukaryota; kingdom Viridiplantae; phylum Streptophyta; class Magnoliopsida; order Brassicales; family Brassicaceae; genus Brassica; species Brassica oleracea. The sequence goes on from NC_027753.1 coordinate 3,876,399, forward strand.
ATAATAACAATGTCATCAATAACATGGTCGATACATAAACCTTTTGCTTGTTCTCAATCATTGTTTAGTTTTTATTTATTTTGTGGTTACTACTATGACATTTTCTTGATATTTTGTGATTACTACTATGATCATGACTTTTCTAGTAAATGAGATATGAGGTGATTTCATTTGATTTTTTACATATATGTACTAGGAAATTTAACCATCTTACCTTTATTGGAAAGAAATACAATGTATAACGCCAAATTACAAAATGCACTACAAAATAGTATAAAATATATTACATTAACAATTTACATGTGTTCATTATTATATTGGTATATCAATTGATTTAAATTTAGTAACACTACGTATATAGTTTATTTTATTGTTGAAACTATTAATTAAAATTTTAAAAAATCAAGATATCCCTTATATATTAATTTAGGAACATTGGGAAGAGACTAACCTTTGTTTTGTAAGTAATTACAACTGACGAGCTGACGCGTCAAGGTGTAAGGCTCTCTCCCGCTTTAATTATAAAGACCCACTAATTACTAGAGTATTTACTTATAATGCCACTGAAACCCCTTAGCCTAACCAAATATACGTTGCTTATATAATTCTTTATACATTTATCTTATTTAACATTGCTTTCCTTATTTTCCTTTCTCATTGACTCTTAACATTAATCATTATTCACTTGACGAATGCTTTACAGCTGGTGTTTTATGTATCTTTCTGTTTCCTATTATTAACGTGCCTACAAAAGAAATGAACACAATATTTTAATTTTTAAAGCGCATGATGACCAGTGGTAATTAATAATGTACTGCATTATTTTGCTACTCGGACTATCCCTTATATATTATTACACATTTTACTTGTATTTTATCATTAATCAGACATGTAGATTATATTTGTTGACTAAATTTTATTAAAAACAATTTCACCTTGCAAATAGCGCAGGTCTTAACCAAGTTTTTTTTATATTACAAACCTTCTTAATACCATATTAGATTGTTCATAATAGAAAAGCTATTGTCCCCTAACATTATTTCAGAATTAATTTTCCATGTGTCATCACCGCAATGAAAAAAATGATGACCTGACATGCCAATAATGATGATATGGCTTGAAGGTAATTGTGACATAGACATTTATATTTAATGTTGATTTATATTTTTGGAAAAAAAATTAGAATATGGTAATAAATTGTAAATCATTATTAAAATAATAATAAATAATATAAGAGTTTAAATAGAAATATAATTAGTATTTTAAAGGCATGACAGTTATTTTCGTAATAGGGATAAGGTATCAACTATTATCTCACATTTTCTGTAAAATACTAACGGTTTTTTAAGACTCAGAAAAATTTCTTATAAATCTTTAAATTTTAATTGCACATAATTGTTTTCAATTATCAATATAATATTTTTTTAGTCATAATATAGATAAGTAATACGCATTTGGATATGTTAAATTTTATATTTTACCATCCATGTTGTAAATGTTGAACTATATATTTTAAATAATTCAATATTATTCACAATTGTTTAAAAGTTGCAGTTTTGCAATAAATAATTAATTTCTAAGTGATTTTTTGTATTACAATAAATAGGAAAATTAAAATTAAAAGAAATTTACAGTGATTTTGCATAGTTAAGCAAATATATATATATATATATATATATATAGACTTTTTTTTAAATGAGCGACAAAAACGTAAACATCATATATAAACAAACAAACAAATAGTCAAAAAGGTTAAAGCATGATTTTAATGCTGATATCATTATTAGCTAGTTAATTATATATGAAGCAAAATTATTATTAAAAAATATAACTAATAAGTAAATTTTGTTGTTACATAAAATGTTTAAAAAATATAGGATTAACAAAAAAACATTCTTAATCATGTACATATAAACCTACATGTAAGTTGAAGCATAATTTTAATAACAAAACGCATAGGAAATAACATCCCAAGACAATCTTCTGGGGCTTTCAGTAGAACAAAGCAACATTCTTTTGTGATAATTTTAAACTGGAATTTCTTCACTGCATCTATGCAATCTGGAACTTTCCTAGCATCATTTACACACTGAAATGGATTTGGCAGGAATCTTTCCTCTGACACTGGAGCAAGCGGAATATTTGCATTACCTTTTGTAATTTGAGAAATCGATAGTAACACTACCATCAATAACATGGTCAATACATAAACTTTTTGCTTGTTCTCAATCATTGTTTAGTTTTTATTTATTTTCTGGTTACTACTATGACATTTTCTTGATATTTATAGATGTCTATGATCATGACTTTTCTAGTAAATGAGATATAAGATGATTTCATTTGATTTTTTGCATATATGTATTAGCAAATTTAACCATCTTACCTTTATTTGAATAAAATACAACTTATAACGCCAAATTAACAAATGCACTATAAAATTGGTATAAAATATATTACATTAACAATTTATATGTGTTCATTATTATAGAGGTACAATGAGCTAGAGATGCTCTTAAGAATTAAAATCCTCCAAAGTTTAGATGAGCAAAATGATTGTGGATGCCCACATTTACGGATGTTGAAAGGGGTAATTACTCATAGGTTAAACTAAAATCATAAAATGATAAGACTATTTCATCCTTCTAAAATTAATTGGGCTAAAGATGGGTGATATATTTTTAAGTGGTTACATGAGACAAATTGGACATTAAGATCCAAAGTTGTTTCATTTTTTCGTAATAAGCAGAGATGCTCATACCACCGCAGTTTTCCGGAGTTGAACAAATTAAATTTCAATTATTGAACTTTTGGTGCTTTCACAAAATATAAATTCAGTTTGTTATCATCTTTATAGTTCTTTCGCAACTGGAGACAAATATAGACTGGATACAAGTATAAGAAGAGTCACCGGCTATGAGCAAGTGTGGTTTTATGGGAAACATGTAGTATACAGCTAAATTTTTATGTTCGTAAAAGCGGATTGTCAGAAGAGTTGTATGCTTAACGTGGATACTCGGAAAGCCTTTGATACGGTCTATTGGAATTTTGCGCTGAAGATTTTGGAATCTCAGGGGTTTCCGCCTTCAGAGAATGCATCTCTTCTCCTCGATTTTCAGTTGTGATCATTGGAAAGCTAGCTGGATTTTTGCGAGAAAGAAAGGTGTAACACCCGTCTCCTGCTCTCTCGAGAATGGCGTGTTACTACCGGTAAAATATCGAATTACACCAAATTATTCAAAACCGAATAAAATATTAAAACATTTAATAAAATAAATCCGAAATAAAAAAAAACTTTTTTAAATTGAATTATAAAAATATGTCAAATAAATCGAATGTCAAAAATAAATAAAGTATGTGATCCCCAAGACACCAAACCGTCCAGATATCCAACTACTCAGCAAGCACACCTGCAAGGAGAAAAAAGAGGGGTAAGCAAAAGGGGAGTCACTAAGTGAGGTATCGGATGCTGAACCGCAAATCACTGACTCAGATAAATATAACTCCCACTATGGAAGTTTAGCTCTAACATGAACAAACACGATGCCTAGCACATCACACAAAACAAACAATGCGCTGATGGTACATAGCTAGTCCACACACCCCGCCATTCTCCTCATACGGATATACGATAATAAAATATGAATCGCTAGTCCAGACATCTCTGGACCCCCGCTCTCCACCAATATGCGTTGATATGCAAACGTCTTTGCACCCCGCACCACACAATATACGTCGCTAGCTCATACGCCTCTGGCCCCCGTACTCATCCAATATGCGTAGCTAGCTCAGATGTCTCTGTGTTCCACACTCTATACGCCGCTAGCTCAGATTTCTCTGGCTCCCGTACTTATATGGGTAGCTAGCTCAGATCTCTCTGGCCCCCGTACTATATAACTATATATATATATATGTACAGCATCACTTAGCATCAAACAATCCAAACAACAGTTGAATCTCCTAGACAGACCCTTAATTCCGTTTAACATTGAATAAACTAACTACCAAACAAGACTCAGACAGACTCGATTCAAAGAGAAGATCATGCTTCGAAATCTAAACTATCATAGAAAGAGTTCTACACTAGTACGGGATTTAACGGAATAGTCCTCACCTTAGCCGTATCGGAGAAATAGAAACGAATCCGACAATAAATGAAATGACTCGATCAACAAGAAAACTAGAGTTTCGCAATGAATCTTGCTCAAGCCAATGACACACCAGACCGAAAAGGAATAAACACAAAACAACGAGGCATTATTAATACAATTAATTTAGGGTTTGATTAAGAAACTTGTGACACAAGAAATTAGTAATAACACACTAAACCTTCTCATATCTGATCACGCTCTCTACATCACCAATCTCGTACGTCACGAGGCTGAAACTATGGCCCTCCAAACGACACGGCGGTATGTGTTGATGGATGGTAGTGATGACAGCGGCGGCTCCGGTGGAAGACGTGTGGATCGATCTGCTCTTGTTTTCTCTCCTTCCTGGTTTGGTGGTTCACGTCAACATAGGAATGACACTATAAGAAAACACAACTTTAGCGACGAAATTTGACGAGGAAAATTAATCCTCGTAAATTTACGTCGACTTTAACGAGAAAATTTAAAAGTAACGTTAATTTGTCGTAAAATAACGAAGAAACGATTTCGTCGTAAAAACGACGTAACATAACGTTGTTTTTATTACATTTTTTTTACGAGGAAAGATGGTTTCCTCGTAAGTTCGACGTAAAAGTAGCGAGGAAATATTTTACGTTTACTTAACGAGAAAACTGCGAGTCACCAACTTTGTAGTTGTAATACGTTTTTTGTTTCGGTTACCTAACTAAATTTCGTCGTAAATTCGTAGTAAAATTTCAACATTCGAAATTTCCTATAAATATGGACGTTTGAACATCACTTTAAACACACCAACAAGAAAAAAATAAAAACGTGAAAGAAAAAAAAAATGTCGTGCTCTGAGAATATTTTTGAATTACGGAGATTGATGTATATGCACAGAGATGCTAACGGGAGAGTGACGAAAGACTACCTCAAAGCGCTGGAGACATTTATGCATCAAGCAGATTCCACACCGCTCGCCCAAGAAAGTGGTAAGATGTTCTGTCCTTGTCGGAAATGCAACAATTCGAAATTGGCAAATCGTGAAAATGTTTGGACGCATTTAATAAATAGAGGTTTCACGCCAAATTACTATATCTAGTTTCAACATGGAGAAGGTTATAATTATGAGAATGAAGCTAGTAGTAGTAATAGCAATTTTCAGGAAGAACCGGTTGATCATCATTTGCATAATGAACATAGTTACCATCAGGAGGAGCAGATGGTAGATTATGATAGGGTTCATGATATGGTAGCTGATGCATTCGTAGCTCATGATGAAGATGAAGAACCTAACATAGATGCAAAAAAGTTTTATGAAATGTTAGATGCTGCGAATCAGCCACTTTACAGTGGTTGTAGAGAAGGTCTCTCTAAATTGTCGTTGGCTGCTAGAATGATGAATATTAAAATTGATCACAATCTACCTGAAAGTTGCATGAATGAATGGACAGACTTGTTTAAAGAGTATTTGCCAGAAGACAATGTGTCTGCTGATTCTTATTATGAGATTCAGAAACCGGTTTATAGTATTGGGTTGCCTTCGGAGATGATAGACGTTTGCATCGACAATTGCATGATCTACTGGGGAGATGATGAGAAGTTAGAAGAATGTTGATTCTTCAAGAAGCCACGATTCAAGCCGCAAGGAAGAGGACGTAATAGGGTACCGTACCAAAGGATGTGGTACCTACCAATTACAGACAGATTGAAAAGATTGTATCAATCTGAGCAGACAGCCGGAGGGATGAGATGGCATGCCGAGCATACTCACACGGATGGTGAAATGACTCATCCATCAGATGCAAGAGCCTGGAAACATTTTAACAAAGTACATCCGGAATTCGCTAGCAATTGCCGGAATGTGTATCTTGGATTATGCACAGATGGATTTAGTCCATTCGCAATGTCTGGGAGACAATATTCATTGGGGCCAGTCTTTCTTACGCCATACAACCTGCCACCGGAGATGTGCATGCAACGGGAGTTGCTATTCTTGACCATATTAATACATGGTCCGAATAATCCAAAAAGATCTATGGATTTTTTTCTACAACCACTGATAAAAGAGTTGAAAGATTTGTGGTCAACAGGGGTGAGGACGTATGATTACTCAACGAAGACGAATTTTATGATGCGAGCGATGCTTTTCTGGACCATAAGTGACTTTCCGGTTCCTCGGTTTGATGCGCCACCCGCCCATTATGATCATGTTCTAGAGGAGGCACCTCCTCTGATGGCGGTCGGATTCATCCCGATTTGTTGGTGCTGTCGAGTGCTCCTTATGCTATGTACACCATCGAGGACCTTCTCGCCTTCTCGCTCAGCCAAGCAGAGAAGGTTTACCAGTCTTAGACCCCGACCGACCGGACAAAACTTTGTGGTACGTTACATTTTTATTGTGCAATTATTTTATAACAATAATAAGTAATTTAAATACTTTAATTTGTTTTTTTCTGGTTTGGGGTTGACGATTATGTCGCTCAGAACGTAACCGAGTGATCAAAGGCTGCTTCCCCGACGCTCATCCGAACTGGAAATCGACGCC
>NC_027753.1:3883406-3883952 GCF_000695525.1 Brassica oleracea var. oleracea
ATGAAGCACTTGCAGGTACGTAGTGTATTATATCACAATAATTTACAAAATAATATATGACTAACAATGTGTTTAATTTTTTTTTGAATATAAAAGGCATTGGAGCATTTTTCAGGGATCTGAGCACACGCACTCTTAAAGAAGAAGTTGTGGAACAACTTCACGAGAACATCCCCATCTTATTATGCAACTTTGAGAAGATATTTCCTCTGACATTTTTTGACGTCATGGAGCATCTAGCCGTCCACCTCCCATATGAGGCATTGCTTCGTGGACTTGTACATTACGGATGGATGTATCAGTATGATCGTGCCGTGAAATATTTGAAGGGAAAAGCAAAAAAAACCTCGCAAAAGTTGAAGGTTCTATAATTGCTGGAAGTTTGATGGAAGAAACTTCTCACTTCACATCGTACTACTTTGCGTCAAAAGTACATACCCGGAAAAGAGCTCCAAGAAGATATGATGATGGTGGTGTCGCGCCAGCATCAGCAGTTGCTGGTGTTCCAGACATCTTTAGCCAGATTGGGCAAATCGGTAGGAAATC
>NC_027753.1:3884000-3884715 GCF_000695525.1 Brassica oleracea var. oleracea
CGCTCATAGTGCACACACCTATATTCTACTCAATTGCGAGGATCCATTGATGCGTTATTTTGAAAGGTAACGTATTTTATGAAAACTTCTAAACACATATAAGTATAAGAAATATAATTTCCAAAGATTCATTAATATAAAATGTGATTTTACAGCCTATTTGTTTCTCAAGTTGAAGAAACATTCCCAGGAATATCCACAAGTGACGTAGACAGAAGGAAATGTCAACACTTTATTAAGTGGTTGAAGAATCAGGTATTAACTCAAACTCTTATCATCACCATTTGCAGGTTGATCGATCAAACTCTTTCATACATGATCTGTATTTCAACGTTCTCTTTATTTTCGCTTGTTGATTATAACGACGACGCAGATTACCCTACGTGGTTTCACGAAGTCATTCAAGCTCCACTTGCAAAGGTCACCACATCACAGATGTATTTCACACGAGGCTATACTTTTTACACATATGAGTATGGTAGACAGCGGGCGACCAGTAACAATGGAATATGTGTGAAAGGCGAGACAGATTTCTACGGGATCTTGCAGGAGATTATTGAAGTGGAATTCATGGTTCGACCCCGTCGTCAACAGAGGTGTTCGGTTTAACAAATTCGGTGTAGTTGATGTCAATGGTGGACGAAGGTACAACAAATTCTTTTTTTTTGGCATACATGATCTGTATGATTAATTTCTACGTTGTCTTTATTTTTTC
>NC_027753.1:3884937-3885190 GCF_000695525.1 Brassica oleracea var. oleracea
GCATAATCATGAGTACGAAGATCTTACCGACGATGCCACAGACGAAGCCATTGAAGACGATTTTAATGAAAATGATGATGTTTCTAGTGAAATGTCGATATATCCGATTGATGTATTTGTTTTTAATATGATTGATTTTCAGACTTAATGCATGTTATTTGATGGATTTAATCATGAAAATCTATTTATATAATTTGATTTTGTGTAAGGTAATGGGGGGTTTGAATTAGAAAGAAGAGATTGAGATTATAAG
>NC_027753.1:3885212-3944070 GCF_000695525.1 Brassica oleracea var. oleracea
AATGGATTTGAGGTTAAAGGGAGGATGGGGGTTGGGGTTTTGAATATATATGAAGTAGAAGATAAGGAAGATGGGGTTTGGGGTTTCGGATTTTAGGGATTTAAACATAATCCTCGTGATTTCCTCGTAAATTAACGAGGAACTTACGATGATTTTTAAAAATAAAGAACGCGGGGCTTGTTAATTCCACGTAAGCCGTATTCGTCGTAAAAAAACTCGTAATAGGAAAACGCAGGGCTCGCTCATTCCTCGTAAATTAAAAAGCGGGTCTCGCTAATTCCTCGTAAATGAACGACCAATTAGGGACTACCGTTGTAATATTTGAAAAAAAAAAAGAAGAAAGATACTGGAATCACAGGTGGGAAGAAACAAGGCGAGACCTACGTAAGTCTAGCCTTGTCTCCGCCCACATGTGTTCCAGTATCTTTCTTCTCCTTCTTTTTTTTCAAATCTTTCTAATTTGAGAAGCAAACTGGTGAGTAATTATCTCTGATTTGAGAAGCAAATTGGTGAGTTTATCTTTGATTTGAGAAGTAAACTGGTGAGTAATTATAGGAAATTTTGAAAGGTTTTACGACCAATTAGCTTCGTCTCTTTCCTCGTAAATAAAAAAGTGGGCCTCGCTAATTCCTCTTAAATGAACGAGGACGTTACGAGGAAACCAAACGTGGGCCTCGCTAATTCTTCGTAAAAAAAACACGGGCCTCGCGAGTTCCTCGTAACTTTACGACAAATTTACGATGACCCTCGTCAAAAAAACACGGGTCTCGCGAGTTCCTCGTAACCTTACGACATTCATAATTTTCTATATATACACGCGAGCTTCTCACTTCCATTTCGTCTCAACTTCCTCTCTCTTTCGTAGCAATGGTACGCTCTCTCTATTTCCTCTCTAATTTGATTAGTTTAGGGTAGATTAGGTGGTTAGTGTAGGGAATTTAGATAGGTTTATGGATTTTATGTTAGTTAGTGTTGTTTAGGTGGTTAATTATAGAATTTGTTAATTATTGTTGATGTTAATTTTAAAATTAAATTTTTTCCAGACGGTTCGAAAGAACAGACTTACTCCCATTATAGAGAGATGTTCGGTGATCATGGTAGTCGTTTAGACCCGTCTTCTTCAGCTCCCGGTTCTTCTTCAGCTCCCGGTGCTTCGGGTCCGGAGACTGTCCCCGAAACTCAGTCGGTGAGCATGGTAGTCGTTTAAGCCTGTCATCTTCTTCAGCTCCCAGTTCTTCTTCAGCTCCCGGTACTTCGGGTCTGGAGACTGTCCCCGAGACTCAGCCTTCTCAGAGAGTCTCTCGGTCGTCTTTGCACCACCGCCTCCTCATGATCATGTGCCTCCTCCGATGGCTCCTTTATGGGGGTCAATGAGAGGGTGAAGAAAGCGTTTAACGCGAAGGCGAAAAAACGCTTGTTGGACACGGCCTCCAATTGGAAGGGTGACTGGATCGTGAAGGGGTATGAGCGTGGCAAACCCCTTGAGCTCACCACGGATGTGTGGGATGGCCTCATTCGTTATTGGTGGGATCCTGACGCCATTAGAGTCGCCGAATCTTGCTCCGCCTCCCGTCAGACGGTAGATGAGCACGGCCACGTGCCGATGCTCCACTCTACGGGTCAAAAATTCCACGCCGGTGTCCGTCTGGAAATGGTAATTAAATATTTAATTTAATTAATTATATATATATATATATTCTAACTTTCTTAAATGTTTTTTAGGCCAAAGAGACTCCCGTCTCTTTAGCAACTTTACGAGAGGACCCACAAGAACAAGGCGGGCCAATTTCTAGATGCTAGGTCCGAGCAAATCTTCAACAACTTGGTTGGTCACGTTGAAGACCGCCAGACCCAACTGACTCAGCAGTCCACCGACGGATTACCCGTCACCTTATCCACACTTGAAGTGGATAAGATTTACGAGGAGGTAAATTTTTTGAAATTTTAAATTTTTTTATTATTCATTTAATTTAACTTTAATATTTTACTAACAATATTTATTTTTTGTTTTTAAGGTTGTCCATAAGAAAAAGGGACGTACGTTGGGGATTGGTTCCGTCAACGATGTTCCGAGAGCGACATCGTCTTATGGTCAGAGACGGGAAGATGAAGTCACTCAGCTGCGTAACGAGTTGGACTCGACGCGAACTGCGTTCACAGCTCGTGTGGGTGGAGTCGATGGCTTCTTGGACGTTATAGCGGCCACAAATCTGGAATGGGAGTCCTTGTTGAGGAACATGCGACACATAATCCCATTCTAGGCGAGTCATCATCCGACACACATGCCGACGCGGATGTAGAGAGGAGGAGTGACGAATTCTCCCGGGCGATGAACGACCCGTAGTTTTTTTTTTTTTACTTTTTGTTGGTTGTATTATATTCAAAACTTATTTATGTATAAAATATTTTCGTATTTTTTTATTTTTAAATTAGATTTTATTAAAAAATTAAATAATTTTTATTATATTTTTTAATTCTGGAAATATCAAAATCGAAGTAAATTCGTAGCTAAATTACGACTACTTTGCGTCGAAAAGTTACGAGGAAGTAACGAGCGAAATATTTACGTTAACACTACGAGGAAAGTGTAACGAGTATTTTACGTGGAAAGATTTACGTTGAATTTACGAGGAAAGGGTTGTGAGGTATTTACGAGGAAACGGTTGCGAGGTATTTACGAGGAAATGGTTGCGATGTATTTACGAGGAAATGTAGCGTCCTCCTTACGTGGAAAGTTTACGTGGTTTTTACGACGAATCTTGTTTTTTTTACGACGAAATTTTTCCTAGCTAATTTACGACGAATTGGCGAAGAAATATGCGTTACGACGAACGAATAACGACGAAACGTGTTTCTTTGCTAATTCCTCGTAAAGTCTCTTTTACGAGGAAGTTACTACGAATTTGGCCGTCGTTAATATTATGTTTTCTTGTAGTGTGATGGTGATGCTTCAGCTGGTTGGAGGTGGTGAAAGACCGCAACACTAACGAGATGTGACGGCTAGGTCATTCGGGGAAGGAAGGGAATGCATATAATCATATATATACCACTAATCACGACAAACCATGCAAGGGTTTGGTTCAAATAATTAATTAAATTCAAACCAGTTGGTTTAGAGAACCAGAGAACCGGGTCGTTACAAAAGGGCTTTGCCAAGGCGGTTCAATCTCTCGGTATTTGTTTATCATGGTGATGAAGGGACTGTCTAGAATGCTTCAGCTCATGGCTGATGCAGGCTCCATCAGGTTGCACCCACAATGTTCAACTCCAAAGATCACACATTTGCTCTTTCAGATGACTTATTGGTATTATCAGACGAATGAAATTTCAATATTGATCTTAGTTGTCGCATCTCAAAGGCATTAGTTGTGTATTGTGACAATATCAGTTCACTTCTTCTCTCTCACAATCCACAAACACCAACGTACTAAGCATATTGAGATAGATATTCATTTTGATCGAAAGAAAATAGCTATGTGATAAGTTTGGGTACTACATCTTCACACCAGTTTGTAGATATCTTCGACTAATCTTACCATCTTCAGCCGGATGATGTAATTCTAGAAGTTGATAGAATATAGATATTTTTTTGGTAAACTGATAGAATATAGATATTATGTTAGTAACAACTTTGTTTATATATTGTTTTGTACTATTTAACTCCCTTATTTTTGTGTAACAAACTTGGCTATTAACTCTCGTAAATAAGAATGTTTTCCTCAAGAGATATTAATCAAATTTCATATATTGATCCAGCTATTGTTTTTAGAATTTTTTTAAAAAATATATATATACAATTCTGAATTTCCTAAACGGAGTGCAACTTTAGTCTTGTAAAACGCATTTTGTAAACAAAAGTTAATCAGATCAGTATGTCTAAACATTTTAGAAACTATTAGTTTATAGATGCAAAACAGCTCATTTTCACATAATGTGCCCATTTAGACCCCTAATTTCAAGTCTGTTTTAACATTATTAAGTCTGCTAATTCGAATGTGTTTGTTTTTGTCTGTAAATCATAGAAAAAAACGTAATTGGATGATAGTCCAGGTAATATCTTATGAATAATGGTTGTCATCTATCTAGATTCACATTCAGATCTCAGCATAACTTCAGTTTAAACAAATGAATTCAGTAGGACCCTAGTATACAAATAGAAGTGACGTAGCCGAAACAACGAATTGTTTTAAAATAAATCCTAAGAAAATACAAAGTAGTTTTTTTTTTGGTAAAATGTTAAATAATACAAAGTAGATTCTTTGACTATGACTGTCCGACAAAATCAGTGGAGATGAAAGAAACCGATGTGGATCCAACGCAAGGTCCAAACATCCATGTTTGGTACTGGTGTTGTATATCATGACATCAAATATTGATATAAAAATATTATACATATATATTTTAAACCATTGGTTGATGGGCAAGATTCTTATATCTATGAAAGAGTAAAGTGAGAATCCAACCAGCATAAAATAAATAAATTAATAGATAGAGATTCGATTGGCCTTTCCAAAATATTTGTCTCGGTTCATAATTTCGAAGAATATATTGGCAGAGTGACATACATTTTTTTCAATAAAATGTATCTGCATGTTTGGTTCGTCAGACAAGACTATTCCTCTGCACATGACATGGTGAGTCAGAATATGCCTACCTGCATCATCCATTTTTTTTTTAATTAAAAAATGCATCACTTTTTAAAAATAATTGATTTTAAAATAACTAATTCAGACAAATGAATATAGTTTCGTCTAAATCTCCCAAATAGGACTAAAATATAGATTTTGAAATGATTAGCGAAGAATAGATAGAGAAGACTAAAAGATTGACATTCTTTTACTAAGTGCTTTCATATTTTCTTAGTTAGCAAGAAATAGTTGATATTGGACAAAATGATGAGTTTAGAATTCTATATTAGCCACTAGTGGACACGTGTCCGGTGTCAATTGGAGCAAGAGTTAGGAGAGCATTTGCAAAAGTGATTCTTTGGACAAAACCTTCAACTGCACAAAAGCTCGAAATCGGAAAGCAGAGAAAAAAGGGTGGAACGAGCAACCACATTTCTTTGTGCCCCTAATCCTATGGTTTTAGTATCTTTGACTTTTGACGCACCACATCTTTGAAATCTATAAGCTTTTCACCGACAATTATGAAAATTTAAATACCTTAACACCGCGTTATTAATTTTGTTGGACCAAACCATTTATCAAGAACACAGAAGAGAGGTGTCTATTAATCTTTGTTTTTAGTGTTGTAATCTTTGTTTTTCTGTCTCTAGAACAATTGTTTATTAAGTATAACATGATGGTCACATAAACAAATTAGCCAATATTTTGAAGTTCTTTTTTCCTAGACTTCTAGTAGCCAAATATATTAGTTTCATTTTAGTAAAAAATATTAATATAACCTAATTAATATTTGATTCTCATAAAAATTTAAATTTGTTTGAACATAAAATGCTATTAAATATGAAATGGTCCAACATTGAAAACGCAACAAATATTAATGTTCAAATAACGTTAAAGATGATAATTTGGACAAAAAAAAATATTTACAAAATAACTATATTCAACAAAATTTTCTTCCAAAAATCACAAATGTGTATTCTTGCATCTTCGAAACTCCTCCATATATTACAAACACGTGCTATTTTCTGGTATAAACCATCATCACCGTAGTAATAGGGAAATTACCAAAAATACCATTTTCAAAATACCACTTTTCATGTTTAAACTAACTACTTTTACCCTCATCGTTAATGAAGGGTAAAAGACATTTATAACCTTTTGATTAATTTTGACAAAAAAAACTAACTAATCTAAACTTAAAACATCAAAATTCTAAACCCTAAATCATCAACTCTAAACCCTAAACCATGAAACATCAACTCTAAACCCTAAACCCCGAAACATCAACTCTAAACCTTAAACCCTAAACCCTAAACCTTCAAATCTAAACCCTAAAACATCAACTCTAAACCCTAAACATAAATCCTAAACCCTAAATCTAAACTTAAAACATAAACTTTAAAACCTAAATCATCAACTCCAAACCCTAAACCATGAATTATCAACTCTAAACCCTAAACCCTGAAACATCAACTCTAAACCCCAAATCCTAAGCCTTCAAATCTAAACCCTAAAACAAACTCTAAACCCTAAACCTTAAACCATATATTTTTCTGAAATTCGAACCCTAAACCCTAAAACCCTAAACCTTCAAAACTAAACCCTAAAACATCAACTCTAGGGTTTTAGGGTTTAGGGTTTAGGATTTAGGGTTTAGGGTTTAGAAATGAAGGTTTAGGGTTTAGAGTTGATGTTTTAGGGTTTAAGGTTAATTTTTTAGGGTTTAGGGTTTAGAATTTACTTTTTAGGGTTTAGGGTTTAGTGTTGATGGTTTAGGGTTTAGGGTTTAGAGTTGATGTTTTAGAGTTTAGAGTTAAAGGTTTTGGGTTTAGAGTTGATGTTTCGGGTTTAGGGTTTAGAGTTGATGTTTCAGGGTTTAGGGTTCGTATTTAAAAAAAAATAGGGTTTAGGATTGATGGTTTAGGGTTTAAAGTTGAGTTTTAGGGTTTAGGGTTTAAATTTCAAAATAGTATAATTCGAAAAAAATTAAAAAAAAATATTTTTTATTTTTTTAGATATTTATTTATTTAAATATTTATTTATTATATATATAAAGAACAAGGGCATAAGAGTCTTTTTCCATTTAATGAAGAAGGTATATTTGAAAATGTCCCTTTAGTGGTGGTAAAAATGAAAAGTGGTAGTATGAAAGTGGTAAACATGTAATTTCCCCATAGCAATATTGTATTACTAAATTTTGATCCGCGCTTGGAAAGCGTGAGTTTTTCCTTGGATTGTAAACAAAATTTTTGAATTAGTATTTTGGAATTGGTGTACATTATTATGTTACAAAATTATTATATTGAAGAAGGACATTAATTTAAAATGATATCATTTATAAATTAGTTTATATAAGATTTTGTATGTACACTCTTATATAATTTTTTTATTAAACCTGGACATTTTATCGGATCCGAAAAACTAACCAAAATCGATCCGGATATATAGTTGTGGTTTGGGTCCGTGTTCAGGGCAAATGACATATTTGATTTTTTTTCTTCAACCCATGGTCTCTGTTCGATTATGGGTCCTACCTGAGACCTAATTGGGTATCCAAAGTACATGGTTTGTGTATATTAGCTATATTTGGGTATTTCAGATTTGTATTTGGTATTTCGAATGTGTTTTCAGTATTATGAATAGTTTCTTAAGTTTCGGATCCAAGTTTTCGATTATAGTTTCGAGTTTCAGATAAAATTTTATTTAAAAAAAAAAAATATTTTGGGTATTAGAAAATGTTTTTAGGTATCTTCCATTCCTTAGGTCAGATTTATGTAAATTTTTTTTTTTTTTTAGGAATTCAAATTTTTTTTTCAGGTATTTGTTTGTGTTTTTGTGTATTTTTTTGTGTATTTAGTAATTTTGGGTTTTCGGGTACTTCAAGTCTTTTTCGAGTTCTAAAAATCTCAAACCAATCTGGACCCGTTACATACCCAAAAATTATAGGTATTTGAATTATGGATCCGGACTCCAAAGGAATCAATCTGAATCCGAACCAAATTTTTTCAAATACCTAGTTATGTCCAAATGTTTAGGATCTGAAAACCTAAACCCGAAAGGAACCAATCCATATCCAACCAGAAGAACCGATGCCCAAACCTACTCTCTCATATTATATTTTGTGTGCATTTTTTAAGAGTTATATTTGTTGAGCTCGTGAGACTTATGATTTACTTGGTGGATTTTGGCAAATTTAATAGTATAGATTGAATATTAACACGAGACAGTGAATGAGCTTTTTCATAATATAGGACAAAAGTATAGAAAGGATGTAGTCTAATGTTACATAGTTGTTGGATCAACGATTGATATAGTTTATTTATATTGGATGAAAGTTTATTTATAATGAGTGAAATGAGTCATGTATGGATCTATATGTCGTATATCATCTTTGTGTAGCAAATGATATGATATGTCGTATAACTTTGTCATGTACCAAAAGATGTGGTGTAATAAATTATTGTTAGAAAAATTTTAGGTAATTTATTGTTAGTCAAATATTATAGTAAGATAAAAAATATTGTTAGTTAATGAAAGGGTCCAACAACCTTTTATAAGTAGATTTTTTAGGATTTTTTTTCCTTTTAATAGTATAGATTTAAAATTTAGTGTTACTGAACTTGACATTTAATAAGATTGAAACCATGATTTTAAAAGATTTTGGAGTTGTTTTAAAATCTCCTGCTATTCAACTAAGACTTTTTAAAATTCTTTTCAAATCACATGTTATTGAACATGGAATTTATGTAAAATCAGTGTAAGCACTTACAAATCTCATGTTATTCAATCAACCATTTACAAAACTTAAATCAAATCCGGTGTTATTGAAAGGTAAACTAATAAAAAGTTATGAGTGTGATTTTGGGATACTTTTTTTGCTAAACTGTAAATATCATATAAATGAAAGAAGATTTGCAAAGCAAGATATAAGTTTGACACATCTTGGCAAAAGAAAGGAAAAAACAAGATGGATCAACAACATCCAAACAATGGATAGCTTAAACACCTATCGAATCCAAAGAACCATAAGTGAACTAAAGAGCTTTTTCGACCTTCTAGATGAGATGATGTTCTTCATCTCCTTGTCAATTTCTCTGAAAACATTTGCAGCAGGTAGTTGGATATTGTTATGAACTAAGTTATTCCTCTGCTTCCATATGTGGAACACAACCGCTTGAGAAGCCAGATTTCGAAGCAGGAGGCTTCTCTTAGAACAGGAAGCTCGGATCCAAGATAATAGCTCATTCCAGTCCGCAAGTCTGCCGTGCGGTCCACTACATCTGGTAAAGATGAAGGACCATACGTCGAAGCTGTACTGACAAGAAAGGAATAGATGGTCCCTGGTTTCAGGCGCTGCATGACAGAAGGGGCAGACAACAGGAATGGCAAGCCCCCATGAGGCCAGTCTCGCTCTTGTTGGCAATCTGTCGTAATTAGTCACCCACATTGTGAACGCATGTTTCGGAAGTGCTCCTTTGAACCACACAATGTCATACCAATCCTGAGCTGCTTGTCTTGGCCGCAAGACTTCCCAAGTGGCCTGAGAGTTAAACACATTCAAAGGAAAATCAGCAGCTTTCCATTCATAAACATCATCAATATCAATAGGCAGTGGAAGAGCTAGAGTTGTTAGATAAGAGTGAAGTTCCACTTCCTGATCAGATCTTGGGTGAGGTAGTGACCAGGTAGACCCATTGATTGCTTCCGCTACCCTCGTCTCCTTTCTTATCCGAAGCGCTCTTGGACCAGCAGCACCTAAGTGATTGATTAGCTGGTCAAATGGTGTCCACACATCATACCAAAAGCTCGTGTTAACGCCATTTCCCACCACCGTATTGCAGAACTGAAGCGCCAGCGGCCTTAGCTTCAGAATTCTTTTCCAAGCCCAAGAATATGTTGGTGATGGCTCTATAGTCCAAAGGGATTTATCAGTGAGATGGACACTCTTGTGCCAATCAGACCAAAGAGAGGGAGAGTTAGACAGCAGTAACCAAATGAATCGCAGGCCAAGGACTTGATTCCAGATGTAGATGCTTCTTATACCCAACCCGCCTTCTTGCTTTGGTAAACACACCGTGGTCCAAGCAATCTTAGCAATACCTTTCTTGTCAATGTTTCCCGACCATAAGAACCGAGCACAGAGCGTTTCTACAGCCGCAATGTATCCCTTAGGCAACATGAAGGCCGAGACCCAGAAGTTGATGAGACCGAAAATCACTGTTCTGAGTAGCTGAAGCCGCCCCGCAAAGGACAGGAGCTTAACAGACCATGCTTGGAAGCTTTTAGTGATCTTGTTCATAAGAGGAGCGTATTCGGAAATTTTTAACTTGCGGCTCATAAGAGGTATACCAAGATATCTAATGGGGAATTTACCAATGGGGAATGCATAGCTAGAAATAGCTTGGGATTCAGAATGGTCAAGTCCCGCAGTGAAGAGCTCAGTTTTCGTTGTGTTCATATGCAGCCCGGACCAGGAGGCGAAATCATCAAGACATTCAGAAATTTCATGGAGGCTGTTACTGCTACCATCAAAGAAGACCATGACGTCGTCCGCGAACATCAAGTGGGATATCTTCAGGTTCTCTGTTCTTGGGTGATAGCCGATGCTACCCGCTTCGTACCTTGAGAGAAGTAACCTCGAGAAACACTCCATGGCTAACACAAAGAGATAGGGAGACAGCGGGTCTCCTTGTGTAATTCCTCTAGAACTCTGGAAGAAACCACCTGTGGAGCCGTTAACCGAAACCGAGAAGGACGCAGTAGTAAGGCATTGAGAGATGAGATTGATATAGCTTTGAGGGATTTCAAGGGCTTTAAGCGATGCCAACATGAAGTCCCATCTAACTGAATCGAAGGCCTTCCTGAGATCAACCTTCAGCATTCCTCTGGAGATTAAGTTCTGATTGTTATAGCCATTTACCAGATAAGTTGCAAGGAGTACATTTTCAGCTAGTAAACGCCCCGGGAGGAAAGCAGATTGGGCCTTGGAGATCATGAGTGGGAGAATCTCCTGTAATCTAGACGCCAGTAGCTTAGCGATCACCTTGTAGACCGTATTGAGACATGAGATAGGCCGAAACTCAGAAGGATGCGACGCATTTGGAATTTTTGGGATCAGAACGAGGTTTGCTGCGTTCCACTGCTTGAGGATGGAGCCAGACCGGAAGAATTCCTTAATGGCCTCCGTTATCTCCGAACCAACCACAGACCAGGAGGCGGTGAAGAACTCAGAAGAGTAACCGTCGGGCCCCCCTGTTTTGTTTCTAGGTAAGGAGAAGAAAGCGTCCTTGATGTCCTGAGATGAGAATTCCTTCTCAAAATTAGAAGCTTGCTCCGCAGAACACTTAAAATCAAAAAGCAGATCGAGGTCACTTTGCTCAAACATGCTTGGAGAAGCTGTGCCCCCCAAAAGATCAGAGAAATAATTCACGCATTGCTCCTAGATTTCTGGTAGAGAGTCGATGCGTGCTCCATTGTCACCTACTAGGAAGTGAATATGGTTGATCGCTTGCCTAGACGCCGCATATCTATGGAACAGACGCGAATTTCCATCCCCAAAAGCTAACCAGGTGATCCTTGATCTCTGAAAGAAGAACGAGGACTCAGCGGTGGATAGCTCTTCCCATTCCTTCATTGCTCTTATCTCCACCTCAGCATTATGGGTGGAAGGGTTCGCCAGCGTCAAGTTCTGAGCGGTCACCAAGCAATCAAGAGCATGCGCTGTTCTTTTTTCAATGCCCGAGTAGTTCTGTTTACTGAACTCCTTGATGAATTTCTTTAATAGCTTCAGCTTACGCGATACCCTAAACATAGCTGACCCTGTGACATTAAAGGAAAATCAGCAGCTGCAAATCATGTCAAGGAAATTAGGACTCTGAATAATGAAATTATAAAACCTGAACGGCTTCTTAGCCTTTGCGGTGGAAGGGTCCAGTAAGATCGAGACAACTGCATGGTCCGAGAACTCTGGGCTACCAAAGTAAGCAACCGAGGAGGGGAGCTCGAAGTACCACTCATCGTTCACCAAAGCTCGGTCCAGTTTCTTAGCGATCGGGTTAAGCTTTTGCTTGTTCCACCATGTGAAAGAATTGCCTCTGAAGTTAAGGTCATCCACACCAGCAGACTGCAAGCATTGATTGAAGTCCCGCATTTTCATGTCCAAATTCAGAGACGCCGGTTTAGAGTGCTCTGAAGGATCTCTTATCTGGTTGAAGTCACCTAAGATAATCCAGGGTTTCGATTTTATACCAAGAGCAGGACCTAGCTCCTCAATCTCATTCCACAGGGTCGTGCGCACATCAGGATCGTTAGAAGCATAGATGATGGAGATGATGATCTTGGATTGAACCGACGGCCAAGTAACCTCGACTGTAATCATTTGGAGAGACTTGGAGATAATAGTAACCAACACAGAAGGATGCCAAACCAGCCAGATTTTCCCAAGGGGAGAGAACTCGTAGTTGCTCTCATAGGACCAACAAGGAAACAGCTCCGAAGTAAACTTTTTTTTTTTTGATTTTTGACATGAGTCTCTAGGAGAGCACCAAAAAGGGGAGAGTGCTTCCTACACCATTTTCTTAATCCGCTGCGGTGGCTTAGTTTATTTAAACCGCGCATGTTCCAGCAAAAAATGTCTGACGACATAAAAATTAGTTGATTTTGGGGCCCTTGCCCCTATTTCCTTTCTGACCTGAGAATCTTTTCCTGTTGCGGACCACTTCGAAGTCGGGCTCATGTTTGCTAAACTCACCCTCCTCCAGTTCAGAATCCGAAGAATCAACATCAGAGGAGTCAGCTTGCAGCTCAGGCTGAGAAGAGCGTGAGGTAGCAGAAACACTTCTTGGAAATTTTGAGAGAGTCCCACCAGTCGTGCCACTAGGTTCTCCTCTGACCGTATCTTTCTCAGTGCCCAATTTTGACTGTAGAGTAATCACCTCTAAGCTAGTCTTGGTGTGAATTATAGGAGGAACATGGCCATTCGGAGCCTGCTCAGAAAGAGGTGGAATCGGCGCCTTTTGAGGGTCCATTTCCACCCATTTCTGCTTATTTCTTGATCTACTTCTCCTTGTCTTCCTTCTCCTAGTATCTTTATTTGGTCCTTATTTGGGATACTTTGAATTCATTCTATTTAAAAAGTGTCGCTGTTAAATTCTTACCTCTACATTTGTTATTTGGAAGATTTCAAAATAAAAATTAAAGATGAACAAAGAAAATATATACAAAAGACAACTGACGGCAGGGTTGTCTCTCTCTCCAATTTCATTGGCAGGTACAAAACTTTTATTTCAATCCAAACCCAGAAGACCGATCACTTCATCCATGGAGATCATCTCAAACCCCATAAAGCTTCTTCCTTTGTCAATAAATCATCACTATTCTGTTCATCATCTTCTTCCTCTGCTTTTCTCCCGCCATGGTTGCTGATGACCTAAGATGCCTAACAGGAATCCAGACCTCTCTCACCGACCGTCAGGAAGTTCTAAAATCATGAAACTTCGCAAACATAACTCTCAGGTTTCTCTGAAACTTCGTCTGCGCGTCTCGAACTTCGAGACATGGGTTGTGGAAGAAGAGAAGCTTCTTGTTTAGTATTTTAAGCTTCTACACACAATTAAAATCTTGTAATATAATTCATGTAATACTTATGAGTAACGAAGTTGATTACTGCAGAAAAAATAAATGCATTGATAGAAAGACTCGTAGCAAATCACCTGAATAACTCCGAACTGTTTAGAAAATAGTTTACCAAATCATCTATAGATTTTATTTTAGTTTTTAAACTTTAACAAAAATCACTTAAATAATTTCAAAACTCACTTAAATCCCACCAGAATTAAAACACCCCACAACTCCTCAAAATCCTCACTCCAATACATCCCCCTAAAGTTGTACATGATTTTAGAGTCTATGGAGTTTCTTAGTTAAAAAAAAAAATTAAAACTCAAATATCATGGTTTTAAGTGATATTATATAGCGGTTATCTGATTATTTAAAATAATCTAGAAAAACAAATCAGTTCAAACTTTAGATTGAATACACAAATTATAGAAATATCTTGTCTTCAAATACAAATTAATTTAATATGATTTGAATTTTTAGTTTATATAGTAAAAATTAAAATGTCATAATATATTATGGAAATATCTTGTCTTCAAATCTCTTATATATTAAAAGAGAAACATTACAACATTTGAAATAGCCATGTGTCATCACCACAATCATTTTCAGAATCTCTAGAGAAATAAGTTGGTTTATCTAAATATATGATAAGCTTTTTATTAAACTAACCATAAATTAATTATTAATATTATTTATTTTTTCCTTAAATAAAAGTAACTAAATTTTCTAATATTGCTAAGGTATATATGACAATTAATGATTTTGAATAATATAGATTTGATAAAAATTAATGTATCCTCTTTCATGTTTTTAATTTTAACTTATTAAAATAAATTAAACAAACAAATTGATCATATAATAAAAAATTAGATTCTTCTGTAGTTATGTTTTTAATTTAAAAAATGACCTATAAATTATTAAAAATGTGAAAAATTCTCGCATTGAAATTTTTGTGATCCATGGTTTAAAATTTTTGTTATGACAAATTACAAATGATTATAAAATCATATAAGTAGGAATTCTCATTTAATAAATATTAAGATTAAAAGACATAAATATATATATATACTAATATTGTTTAAATTAAAACCATGTACGATATAAAAAATACATAAATATTTTAATTTCAAAATTTGCTTTGAAATTTTTATATTTTGATAAAATATTTGAATTTTTTGATAATTTAATATTTAAATTTAAATTTTGTATTATTTTTAAATTTTTTTTTTTATAAATTACTAAAACTATTAAACATTCCAAAATTTTGTTATCATTGATTTAAATTTTTGTTATAAAAAGATACAAATGATAAAAAATAATAGGAGAATATCAATATAAAAACATACTATATATCTATGTTAATATCATTTAAATCTAATTATATATAATATAAAATAGAAAAATAATTGTTTGGATTAATAAAATTTATTTATGTGTTCATACCAATTTAATTATATGCGTAATTATTACTAAAATTTTAATTATTAAATATGTATTTATTATTTTATAATATGTAATATATATATATATATATAATACGTAAAAATAATTTATATATAATGTTTCTCCCGCGACTTGCACGGGTCTTAACCTAGTACAAATTAATTTAATATGATTGGAATTTTTAGTTTATATAGTAAAAATTAAAATGTCATAATATATTACGGAAGTATCTCGTCTTCAAACACAAACTAGATTTTAGCCCGCACGTCCGTGCGAATATTTTTTCATTTTATAAATGTATTTTATATTTCTTATTCGGCAATATTAATATATAGTGATTTGTTTAATGTATTTTACTTGGTTATTAATTTTAATTAATTACTAATATATTTTCGAGTTAGGCACAATAAATAAAAATATTAAATAATCAAATAGATAACCTCTTTCGAAATATGTTTTTTTTTTTTAATTTATGCATTTTTCTATAATACATTTTTAAATTTTATTTATTTATATTATAGAAAAGAAATGTGCTTAAGATAATTTATATTTACATGTTGTGTTTAAAAAAAATATACTTTAACATATATTATTTTAGTATTTTACGTGATTAATAAGTAAAAATATTGTTTTGTTTAAATAATATAACTCTATTATTTTAGTAAATTTTATACATAGTATCATCTATCATATTATTTTAGTAAATATTATTTTAGTAAATTTTATGAATATAGGATATTTGTTTGGATATTATGATATTAAGTTTTCTTTTTATTTTTAATTAAGATTTCAAAATATTAGATTGATTTAAGTTTTACAAAGGTTATTCTTTATTATCTTTGATTTTATCTTTTGTAAAATTTGAAATATTTTCATTTTAAGTTTGAATATTTATTTTCAAAATTTTATATTTTGTCAAGAAAAATTTAAAAAATTACACTACTATTTTTGAGTTTGGAAGATTACATGAATTTTGAATTTGGTTTTGTTACCTCATTAATAAATTGTTTTATAAAACAAATATTTGAATTTTTGGTGATATTTTCTAAATTTTTCGCAACAGATTTTGTTATAAATAAAAAAAAGTTATTCTTAAAATTTGATTTGTCACTAATATTTTAAATGAATTACTAAAATTTTATAGTTTTCTAGTAACATATTTTTAAATAGTATATTGAAATAAAGGTTATTATATACTATTATATTTTTTACATAAACTTTTTAAACAATATATTGTTGAGAGTTTCAAAATAAATAAAAAGATAATATATAGTTGTAGATATCAAAGTTTAACTTCTATTAATAAATTTATTTTGTATAAAATATTATATAGTTTACGAATTTTAACCAATTTTAATGATGAGTGATAATTTATTTAAATGAAACATTTTTTAAAAAGTAAATTTTGTTAATTTACATATTTAATATATTTTCCATATTTAATTCATATAGCACTTCTATTTTTATATAATACAGAATATAAGTACACAATTTATAAAAAAATAGTATATAATTTTATTTTCTTGTTTTATAATAAAATTTTAGTTAACATTGATTTATAACAATATTATATTACTAATTATGAAATTAATTAATATGTTATTTTTTAAAAAATAATTAAATTTTTAAGTGAGAATTTATTAGATTTTTTTTTCAACAGATTTTGTTATAATTAAAAAAAAAATTCAAGTTTATAGTTGGTTTTATTATTAATGTAAATAATCAAAATTTTCATATTAACTAATTTTTTTAAAAAAATAAGACCCTACATTAGTAGATTAGATTAATCTAATATGGTTTGAATTTGTTTCAAAAGAAATGTATGAAATTACAGATCTAGAACCTTTTAAAGCAAATTAAGCCAGAAATTTCGAGATTACCGAATCAGGTTTTAAGCCACTAGTTTTAAGAAAATGGAATGTGAATGATGATCATAATAAAGCATTGAGAAAAATCACGAGTTTGGTATGAAGAATAAGACCGAGTCAAGTCGCGAGTAACATGTAAAACTCGAAATAGAGCGAGTGAGAATGTGAGAGATACGCGACGAAGCGAAGAGTTTTAGATTTTTTGGTATCTAAAGAGAAAAAAAAAAGAAGAAGATACCCCACAACAATATACAGAATCTTCTCTACTGTTCTCTTCCTTCCTTCAATCTTCTTCTTTCATCATCACCTCTCTCTCTCTCTCTCTAAACCATTCCATCTTCTCTTTCTATAAAATCTCTTCACACAGATCTGTTCTCAGGTTGTTTCAGCTCACACTCGAACAGGGACAAGTTTGAGTTTTTCTTTCCAAGTTTAAAGATCGAGACTTTGAACTTAAAAGATCGATTTCATTTTTGTCGATGGGTTCGTTAGGAGATGAGCTTAGTCTAGGATCGAGAAGACACTGTTCGATGCCGACAAAAATCTACGGGTTTCCGACAAAGATCACGAATGTTAAAAAGCTTGAAGAAGAGAAGATGAAGATCCAAGGCAGTGATCTTGAGCTTCCTCTCTGTTTGCAGATCCTAAACGATGGTCTGTGTGATCTCATTTTAACAATTTTGCGGATCAGAATTTGATTTAGGAGAATGCTGAAACTCTGTTTTTTTTTTTTTTTTTTTTTTTTTTTGCAGCGATTTCGTATTTGAAGGAGGAAAGCAAGAGATGTTCGGAGATGGATACTCAACCATTTTTGAAAGATTTCATCTCTGGAGATGGTCCATTGCTGAAAAGAGAGGAGAAGAAGCTTCTTCAGCTGTGGAGAGAAGATGATCACATCTCAAACGGAAGATTCTCAGACACGAACAACAAACTAGATGATATTGAGGTAAGAGTTCTGACATTGAGACATCATTTTGGATGACTACAGGACAAGGATTGAGTTGGTTTGGTCTAATTGTTGCAGATAAATGAGGAGAAACCTTCAAATGGCTTATCTATGTTGTTGAAGACTCCAGAGGTGGAAACCGGTTTAGGTCTCGGTTTAGCATCTAGCTCGATGTTTAACGGAGGAAGAAGAAAAGGGACTGCCTCTTGTGGCTTTACCTCCAACGTCTCTGTGCCACAGCCACCACCATATCTTCAGCAGCAAGCGTTGTCGCGGAAGCAAAGAAGGTGTTGGACTCCCGAGTTGCATCGCCGTTTTGTTGATGCATTGCAACAGCTCGGTGGTCCTGGAGGTAAGAAGACAATCCATCTTGCTGTTCTTGAAGTTTGGTCTTACTTAACTGCAGAGTGTGTTGTAAGTAATCTTTTGTCTGGTTGAGTTTTACAGTGGCAACTCCAAAACAAATCAGAGAGCATATGCAAGAAGAAGGCTTAACAAATGATGAAGTGAAGAGTCATTTACAGGTAACTAAGTTTAGAACTTTGAATCTTTTAAGTAACTGTTACTAATACTAACAACCAATCTTTACATTTTCTCTGTTATATTTGTAGAAGTACCGGTTACATATCAGGAAGTCTAATTCGAATCTGGAGAAACAATCAGTAGTTGTTTTAGGGTTTAACTTGTGGAACTCATCATCGAAAGAGGAAGAAGAAGGAACCGGTGAAGGAAGAGAATCATCAAAGAGAAACAACTCGCAGTCTGATTCTCCTCAAGGTCCATTGCACTTACCTTGTACAACAACTACTACAACAACAGGTGGTGATAGTTGCATGGAAGATGCTGAGGATGCTAAATCTGAGAGCTTTCAGATATGGAGAGATTGAGATCTCCATAAATCTCAAAAATCATTTTTCAAGAACTTCGTTTTTGTTATTTTGGATTCACTACTACTGCTAGTAGTAGTTAAAGAGAACAATAATTATAGAAAGGACATATAGGTTTATATACATATAGAAAGTGAGAGAGCAGAAGAGTGAGGATGGTTCAAACTATTTTTGTGTACGGCATTTTTGGTTGGGTTTTAGTAATAATCTTTCTATTTTGTTCTATTATATACTCTTTCCATTTCTTAAAGTTACGTATTCCAAAGAAAAAATTTGTTTTAAAAAGATCCATTTTTTACATTTTCAATGCATATTTTATTAACTAATTGCAAACTTCAAAAAACTTAATTGCTTTAGTTGAATTTTTATTGGCTTAAAATTATGAAAAAAAAAGATAAACACAAAAAAATATGTAGAATATATATTAACTAGTTGCATGTTTGGGTTTCTTGATTTGGGAGGCATATAATAACAGGAGGGACATAAGCATGTGTTGTTTTTACAATCTATTGCATTCGTAGAATTCATATTTTGTAACTTTACGGCAGCAAGTCTAGGAAAATATAAACACTAGAATTGAAGTTAAATTGAAATCTTTTAAATTCCACGATTCAGTAACCCTTCTTAGGGCTTAGATTTTGGGTGAAGTTCAATGGTAGGAATCTGGATTTGAAGAGATAAACATATTATTGATAGCATTTAGATACAAGAGATAAAAACGTGTGCATACAGAGAACTACCTCACATGTTACGCAGATAGAATATTAAAATATAGGAACTTTCATATAGGCATCATTTAATGTTGCGCAGTACACTAATAAAATCTAAGTCAGCTGGGACTGGGCATCCATCAGCATCCCAAAAAACGGCTGTCGGAGCATCTGCGGTGATAAGCAAAACGGACAAAGCATAAAGAAGCAAGAGATCTTACCAACGAAGTTGTGGGGGAGTCATGGTTGGTTTTCAAGAATTGATGAGAGAATTGGAACTAGTTAGATATGTAAATTCGGCGGATTGGAGCTGCGGAGAAACTAAGGATTTTTAGTTTATACTTGGGCCATTAGAAATCTGGGCCTGTTTAGAAACCCTATAGTTACCATAAACAAATAAGAGAGCATATGCAAGAAGGCGGCTTAACCAACGATGAAGATGAGGTGAAGAGTCATTTACATGTAACATCACTGAAATAAAAGTTATTCTGATTACAACCCATCTTCACATTTTCTCTGTTATATGTAGAAGCACCGGTTACACATCAGGAAGTATAATTGCATGTTGGAGTTTTTGGATTTGGGAGGCATAATAATTGGAGCCACATAGGCATGTGTTGTTTCTATTCATATTCATATATGCCTTCGACCCAAAGATATGCTTTGAAATTTTATTGATTTCTTTTATATATGGTTTTAAATTATGTTCTTTAACGTTCACCTAATCATGCGGTCGTTCGTTCATTCAATCAACTAGATAAGTAGTTATTGTTTTCTTAACACAAGTGAAACTATCAACGTCAATATGAATGATTGTATTGATATGTGTTTGTACAAAATATATACGCAAGTACATCGAGGGTTTTGAGTCAAAGATATACACATAATCTACTTTCTATATTTACTCTCTACAAATAAAGATTCATGGATTTCTTGAAGCTCAAGAAACTAGTTAGTGTTCGGCATTTAAAAAATCTTGGCCAGTGCGTTCTCCTGGAGTACGGTTCAAACGAACTAACCCATCTCAAAGTACACTAACCAAGATTCGAAATGTATGGTAAGATACTAAGGCAAAATTTCCCGAGAGTATCATAATCATGTATTTGTCTTGAGCAGTTTCAGCAATCCAAAGAGTGCTTTCAAGTATTTTAAGCCCTGTTCGTTTTTATGTTGGATGATGCATCCAGATGCAAATTTTTCATTTAAACACTACTACATCAACATCAGGATGCAAAATCCATAACATCTAAAAATTTTTAGATGTAAAAATTTAAAGTTCAGATGCATCATTTGCATCTCAAAATCAAACTCTTAAATGCTCTTTAATACAATATAAAATAGCTAGTTTATATTAATAATTATATATATATATATATGAAACTGTAAAATAAGATTTTGTCTGCAAAAACCCTAAAACATTTTTTCTCAAAATCATAAATCAGATTCTCTCGCTAAAACTGTAAAATCATATTTTCTCATTAAATTATGTCTTTCCTCCAAAACCAAAACCAATGTTTCCCTTCACAGATTCAAAATCATGTTTTCCCGATAAAATCTTAAAGCGCATTTTCCACTAAAACCATAAAAGCGCATTTTCATCAAAACCACAAAAATCATGTAATCTTGCCGGAACTAGAAAACACATTTTCTGTCAAAACTATAAAATCACATTTTCCTGCCAAAATTGTAAAATCACATTTTTCCATCAAACTGTAAAATCATATTTTCCCTCAAAACCGAAAAATTATGTTTTCTTGCCCAAACTGTATATAAAATTTTATCGCCAAAATAGTAAAAACACGTTTTTCTGTCAAAACTGCAAAATCACGTTTCCCGCTAAATTTGTAAAATCATGTTTTCCCCACAAAAAAAAAAACATGTTTTCCCGGAAAAACCGTAAATCATGTTTTTCTGTCAAAACAGCAAAATCATATTTTCCGCCTAAACCGAAAATCAGATTTTCCCACCAAAACCACAATATCAGTGTTTCCTGCCAAAAAAAAGTTTTTCGCCGAAACTGAAAAAATATGTTTTCCCGCCAAAACCGAAAAATCATGCTTTCTGTCAAAACCGAAAATCACATTTTCCACATAAGCTGCAAATCGTATTTTCCCACCAAAACCACAAAATCAGGGTTTCGTACCAAAATAAAATAAAATAAATTCGCCAAAACTGGAAAATCACGTTTTCTCGCTAAAATCATAAAATCATGTTTTCCGCGAGAACTGCAAAATTGGGGTTTTCCATCAAAAGTCAAAAATTAATTTTTTTCGCAAAATCACAAAATTAAGTTTTTCCGCCAAATTGTCAAATTGGATTTCCTGCTCAAAATCGTAAAATCAGATTTTCCTCCAAAACCATATACTCGAATTTACAAAATTTTATTTAAATATAATAATAATTATACATTTATTCAAATACAATACTTAATTATCAATTATATGAATTACCTAATATAAATCATGTCGCTTTTAGTCTTTTTAACTAATAATATTTAAATGCTATTAGAAAATATATAGACGGACAACTTAGCATCTAGGTGTTGTATCTATATGCAAATACAAATTACAAAAACAAACACATTTGGATGTAACATCTGGATATTTTATTGGATGCTGCACGCAGAACAAAAATGAACAACTTATTGTTGCTGCAAATACAAACTACAAAACGACCAAATTTAGATGTAATATCTGGATATTGTATGCAGATGCTGCACCCAAATACAAAAAACGAACATGACCTAGGTAGTATTTGTTCTCGTAACAATGGATCCTCATATTCGAGATACAGCTCTCGTTTCTTTTATCCTCGAACGACCTGTTAACATTTTCGCCTTAGGAAACTGAGGGAAAACCCTAGCCGTCAAGAAAAAAAGAGAGAAATTCTTTTAGTTTCAAGCCGATGGTCGGAGGCTTCTATAGCTCCGACATCGGTTTATTTGATTTGCTTTGCTTTTTTTTCTTTGATTTGTTTTACTTTGTATCACTTGTTTGTTTGATTGTCAGTTTGTTTTAAATCTGACAAAGTTTTTTATGGTTCTTTTGTATGTTTCTTCCAATGGATTTGGTAAGACAAAAACTTCGGTTCAATTGAACAGTTTAAAAAAGGTAATTGACAGATTTACTGCGGATGGTGGCGACGAGTCTTACCGGCTTCAATCGTTGATGGTTTTTCATTTGATGGTGATGGAGTTCTTGCTACAAACTATGGTTACTTCGAAAGACATCATGAAATTCTGTGGAATGGTAATCTCTTTGACTCTATTATTTTCAATAGAGCAATATAAAGAGTTGTCTCGTCTCGGTGACTCCTACTGGAGTATTAAAAAGAGAGTGGCAATCATTCCCGATTCAGTTTGAAACGTGGTGTTTTTGGATTAATATGAAGATTATTTCCCTTGAGATTCAACTACACGCAAGATAGATTTGTGTTAGTTTACTTTGGATCCCTACTGGTGTATCAATTTTCTATATTTTTTTTGCTAATTTTCATTGTTTAGAATTTACTTTGGATCCCTATGTATCAATTTTCTATATTTGTTTTACTAATTTTCATTGTTTAGAATTTTTTGCCTAGAAGGCTTAATAATACAATTGACAAAAAAAAAATCCACAACAAATTTGAAATGGGTTTAGAATTCTGCATGTCTTTACGTGAAATGGGTTTGAGATAAATTTGAAATCTTTTGTGAACACAAAAAAAATCCACAACAAATCTATAGGAAACCGATCCGGTTCTTCATTCTGATAAAAGACCAAGAAATTGGATTTGTGAATTGATTTCATTGACCAAAAAAGCTTGAACAAGCCAACAGCTAGTGCCTTATAAGACATAGAAATCTTCCTCTGTTATTGTTTCGTCCATGTGTGCATCTGGCAATCTCTGGTATCCTCTTTTCCCCGAAGAAGTATGCTGCCAAAAGTGCATAAACCATCTGAAGACAACAAGGTATGCTTGCGGCTTTTCTTAACTGGGGTTCTTAGTTTCGGATAAGAGATGGTTCTTAGCTTTTCTTAGATTTTAACTAAGAAAAGTTAAGAACCGTCTCTTAAATAAGAGATATAAAAGCCGTCTCTTAACTGAAAAGAGTAAAAAAGAAAAACAAAAAAATGTCAAATCATAAGTTAAGAACCTCGGCTAGGAGACCGGGGTTAATCATGCCCTAACAAGATCACTTGATTAACAAACTATCAAAGACATGTGTCTTCCCTGCCATCGAGTCCCTTCCCTTGACCTTAGGTTTCAGAGTGCTGTGATTTGTATGGTAGTTTAATTTTCTCTGAGCGGGTTGTTCTTGCTCAATATATCAAGAGAAAAAAAACTGAGACTACTTTTTTTTTATCATCTTGTCAGTTCTATTTCAGAACAGAACATTCTCGGCCTCAATAGTTGCCTGAGAATCCAATACAGAGTGAGAGATCCAATACAGAGAGAGTAGCAAGATCGACTGAACAGCTGGTGATCAAATTGGATAGGCTAAGATCTTCAAGCCAATAACAACTCTCCACTTATTGTTATTTGAATTGTATGAAATGAGAGCTCTAATATGCTTTTAAGAAGTTCAAATTTGCAGTTATATTTTTTTTTTTTTTGAGAAAAACACTTTTTTTTCTTCTGATTTTCAAATTTGCAGTTATTTAGTCTCACTTTGGTGTAATATAAAGAGACAGAGTGTTTTTGTTTCTCTTCATGCTTTGTACAAGTGTAGCAGAGTCTTTTCTACTCTGTTGAGGTGAGGATCAGTTTCTGGAACCTATAAAGAAGAGCAACTAATCCAAACAAATTTATTTTGACTGACGATACATTTTGTTGCTATTGACAAATTAATACTTCTGGCAGGCTTTCCATTAATGGGATTATCAGTCAAGCAAGGGTAAGAACTGAAACACAGCACAAGTAATCCATTCAAGTTTAGAACCTTAGCAACCGCCTTGAATGATGTTAACGAGCAATGGAATTATATTTAGTTAGTTTTCTTCAGTGCTAAAAACCAAATTTGTTAATGTGAGGGTATATATATATCCAGCTAAATCAATCTCTGAGCAACAGGTTGATCATTTATATGTACGCTCTTGGATTTTGAAAAAAATGATAAAGATGTTTGAAACTTTCTAATCACAAAATATACCGTTTAAAGTTGGATACGAGAACCAGCCATGTGAGTGAAGTTTCAGTCACAAATTTTCCAATAAAAAATATAAACAACTTCTATTTGGTAATGGAAGATTTCTGATTTTCTTTTTCTTCTGTTTTTCCTTACTTCTTGCTCTGCATTATGTAAATATACCTCTACTCATGAAATCATGACTTGCTTCCGAAGATACATTGACCTAGTTCTTTACATTTCAAGAATAAAAGAAAATGACTAGATATGGACAATTCTCCATTTTTAAAACGAAATATTTATATTTTCATGAAATTGCTCTTCTTTTGTATTTCCATTCTCTTATATATATATATATATATATATATGTTTGCATCTCAGCTGTAATACAAGTATTATCCTTTCTACTTTCAAAAGTTATCTTTAATTTTCTTTTTAAAAAAAATGAATATCGGTTCATTCCTTTTCAGCGATCCATTAGATCCTGCTTTGATCTAAAACAGTGCATACTACTTTGGGGACAAAGAGTGATGTTGAAGGTAATGTGAAATTACATGAGGATGGGTGGTGTGACAGCTGAAGAGTTTCAAAACGGTAAGGAAGTGGTAGTATCTGACTTAAAAAGGAAGGCGATGAATACAAAGTTACCCTGAGGTGTTCAAACAACACTGCATACTACTTTGGGGACGGTTGGTGTACCATGAAACTTTCACTAGATTTAGAAGAAGGAGAAACTCTGAAGCTCTATTGGTATAAAGATTTTAAGGTATTCGTTATTCTCAATTTTAATCATAATGTACTACATGTTCCAGTGTAGTGCACATATGCATCTTCCTTTATGTTTCTTTTACTACTTTAAATTTCTCTAGCTATGTTTTGGATTTTATTTATATTGTCCTATCCAAGTGTTTTTTATTTTAAATAAAATTAATTGGAATACCTTGAGTTCAAGAAAACACACCTCTCTTTCAGACCAGTTTTATAAAGCAGTGGCTTTCACTGCATGAATGTCGTCTCTTTCAAAAGTTTCACCACTTGTTTATCTTGAATGACACTCGCTCTCAGCCTCTCAGTTTTGTTGTAGCCTCTCGTCGCTTTGCAGATAAAAGCGTTGAATACGCTATTTTTTCCTTTAAATTACTTACAAGTGATGGCTGACAAAAAAACTTACAAGTGATGACGAATATGTTGTGTTTATTTTATTTAAAAAGTGGAATCATTCTTGGCAATGGCAAACAAGTCCAACCAAGAAGATCATCAAAGAAGAGACTTTCAAGTTTAAGCATCTGTTTTGTTTTTTGTTCTTTATCATTAGAACACACACAAAAAGAGACAGGTCTCAGCTTTGTTGTTGAATTGCTGAAACAACTTCACCGATACACTTAAACTTTCTCCTTTCCTTGAGAAGCATCTTCCCAAACTCCAGCGCTTTTCTCTCACAAACCGCTCGTTGTTTATCATCTTTGATCGATTCAAAGTCTTCCACATGTGCCACACCCACAATTCTCCTAATCAAATACCAAAACCAAAAGATAAAACTATCAGCAAGATATTCAAAATCCACAAAGAAATCTATGCGGTTTGCATTCATTCTCTCTCACCTAATCATCTTTGCAGCGCCGAATCCGAGCGAGTCATGAAACAAATTCCTCATGTACTTCTCTTGAACAAGCTGCATAACCTCGGTATTGTTATAGATATCTGCAAGGTATGCTTCTCCAGGACCGTCTTTGTTTTGATCCCACAGCGCAATGAACCTTTTGTTAAACATATTCCAAGTCTGCTCAATGGTCCTCAAGATCCATTGCTTGTATTCCTGCATTGTAGAGTTAAGTTGTAATAGTGCAAATGATAATATATATATATATATTGCTTACTTTTCTATCATTTCCCTCAGTAGCATGCCCATCTTGTGCAAAGAAAGCCAGTATCAAGTTGCCAAGATAAGCTCCGATGTCGAAACCCATTGGTCCGTAAAAAGAAAACTCAGGATCTATAACTTGAGTTGAGTCTTGTGTAACCATGACAGAGCCAGTGTGAAGATCACCATGTATTAGAGCTTGAGCTCTTTCACAGAACCTAACAACAGAATGAAGTATTAGATTGTAATGGAAATCCTCTGGAAAATGGTAGCCAAAAAAAAAAAAACATACATTGATTTAAGCTCTGCGATTTCGAGCTTCAAGGCGCTATCTTCACGCACAGCCTTAGCATCATCATCAAGATAAGGTGAAGTCCAACGATTAAACGTAGAAACTCTATACGGGTCAGAGAACACTACTTGCTCCGTTAACCGGCATAACTCCACATTACCACAAAACTTGGTTACTACAAAAAAAAAAAAACACAAAGTAAGGTTGTCAGAGAATCAATCTCGAGTTCAGGCAACACCCAGAAGCATGTTGTAGTAAGTTTGGAACCTGCTCTTTTGTGCTCTGTGGTATCATGATAGAGGAGCGAAGTGAAGAAGAGGGTTTTGGCCATGTAATCAGCCATGTGTTCTGCAAGGAAAGGGTACTGGATTCCAGCAACGAGTCCTTTGCGGAGGATGATGTGAGGAGGCTCCAGATACCTCATTCCAATCAAAGCCATGGTCCTGTCAAAATGGTAGACTTCAGGAACATGATCAGGAGACAAAGCTCCGTGCTTTCTCAGAGTTGTAGCTTCAAAGTAAGCTCTTTCTTTCGTCATTGGCCAAGACTCCCCAATACAACGTATATACGGAAGCGCCTACTTAGATACATGGAGATAGATAAAAGAACACAAATTAATCAACAACTTGAGTTAGTTGAAAGATCAAAACTTGTTTCATCATATCCATGGAAGTTAATAGCAATGTTCTCTATAGATGGAAGTAACGGCAGAGAAAGGTGCAACCTTTTACAAGACAAAAGTGAACCACTTTCGAGTTACAATCTCTTCACGATTAAGACAAAAAGGTACAAACTTTCAGACAAGTGAATCATTTACGAGTTACAAAATTAAGACAAAGGTATGAACTTTCAGACAGCAGAGACATATATGATTGCTGACTGGACAGAGAAGGCTTTGATCTCGAATACCCATCATCGAAAAACTCGATTCGATTTACAAAAGATAAACCCTAATTCCTGATACTTT
Source organism: Brassica oleracea var. oleracea (assembly GCF_000695525.1). Classification (NCBI taxonomy): domain Eukaryota; kingdom Viridiplantae; phylum Streptophyta; class Magnoliopsida; order Brassicales; family Brassicaceae; genus Brassica; species Brassica oleracea. The sequence continues at coordinate 3,912,541 of NC_027753.1, forward strand.
CCAAAGTAGGGAAGTGATAACGAATCTGTTATGGTTTAGATGAGACAAAGAAAGAACCTGTTTGATGACGAGTGAGCCAGTGGATCCGATGACGATGAAAACGAAGTTGAGATTGCCATCTCCAACTTCCTTGATAACCAGATCATCGTACTTGTCTCCGAGCCTGGAGGAGAGGGCAGGCGTTGCCTTTATGTACTCTACTAGAGATTTCTCGTTCAACGGCTTGAACTCATCGAACGACATCTCTTTTACTCTCAGCTTCAGTTTCAAGCAAGTGTGGAGAGATAAGAGAGAGATTTTTGCGAGTTTTTAAAGGTTCGTTTTTTTTTCCAAAGATTCTCTTATTTGTTTTTGGCTTCACATCTGCAGTCAGTAAGTACATCATCACATTAGGAGTGAGTGACCGACCAACGAGACGGCAATACTCACGCACGCCTTTCAAGAACCGTTGATTAAACCAATTAATTTTTACTTGGTTTTTCTATCCGGTTGTTTTCAATCAACCCAAGTCCAAGTTCATTTTTGGTTCGGTTTGATGTGCACACATGGTTTAGTATCAGTTCAATCTTCTCTTTTCTTTGGGCAACCTTCGATCTTTTCTATATAAATTCTTTAAGTAGGAGTGGACGTTCGGATAGACATTCGGGTTTGGTTCCGGTCTATTCGGATTTTGGATTCTCGGAGTTAAAGATATCTATTAATTTTGGTTCTAGTTCGCTTCAGTCTTTACGGGTTCAGTTTGGTTTGGATAATCTATTTAAATTATTTTAAAAAATTAAAAATTAATATATAATTTAAAGTTTTCAAAAATTAAAAATTAAAATAATATATTACATATAAATTTGAATAATATATGAAAACTTTAAATACCGGTTCTCTAAATACCAAAACTTTAAACACGTTTGAATATTTAACGGTTCATATTCAGTACTATTTTTTCGGATCGGATTCAGTTCGGTTCGGTTCATTTTCTTGGATTCGGATTTTATTGCCGAGTTCTAGTCTTAAAGTTTTCTATCCGTAGTGTTTGTGGGTGCTATCGGCAAAACCAATTAAGCTTTTAGGATAAATATTTTTCATTCCAACACATTTTGATTTTGGCATATGAATACATTTCACTCTCGCAATCCGGTCATTTTAAAAAGGAAAATTATCAGATTTTTTTTTGAAGAAGTATAGATGCAATCTATATCTATATTGTCCACGTTAGATGCCACATCAAAAATTCGATGTTTCAGGAGCCGACATGTGTCCTTCTTCTCTAAATACTCTGCGTTTCATTTATTTTGTGTCGATTCCGTCTTGTTTCATCTCTTTGTTCTTCTGTGCGGCTGCGATATCGGAGGAGATTCTAGGGTTTTCGATCCAGATGATTCCTCTTCTTTCTAACTTCTAAGGAATCAACCAGTGTCAACTATTTTTTTTACCCATGGGCTTTATGATCTTTATCGTCCAAATCCATTTGGGCTAATATACATTATTTGTGAGTCAACTCAACCCTAGCATCCAGCAGCCACCTTCCTCTTCGATCCCTTGCTTCCCCTCATCACAAAGCTTTAACTTTAACACCGCCATTCGAGTTAACATCCACATATTCCATGGATTACAAGAACGTGATATGCATCTCCTTGCCACAACAAATCGTTAGGAGATGGTAGCAAACACGCTATGGCGAATCATATCGACGCGTCGAGCCTCAAGCGCAAAGAAAATTGAAGAAGACAGAGAGTAGTCTTTTGACCGTTGTACCAGTGGAACGTTTACGACAATTAAGGAGGAGCAACGGTTGTTCTAGAGTGACTGGTCGGCGGCAAGCAGATCCACGCGATGATGGTTAAAGACGTTCCGTGTCATGAGAGGTCTGGATTAGTGATTCATTTTTTGGTGTCGAATCATTTGAATTGGGCTCGACGTTGATCAGGATTAGCGAGAAGATTGGAGATTAGTGGAAACTAAAAGAGAAGAAAGGATATGTAGGATTATCACAGAAGATGATGCTACCATCAAATGGCTCTTTGGAAGTGATAGAAAGCTCTGCTAATTCGGGTCAACTCAAGAAACAGAATCTGGTAGTGCGACTGGCTAAATTCAGTCAATAAAAGTGAATCAATGTCAAAGTGTTCATCTCAATTATGGATATGATCTATCGCAGTGGTGAGTCTAATGAAAGTTGTTGGAGGACGGTTGAGAAGTGGTGCCATTGTAATGGCGACTGATGGCCATAACGGCATATTGAGTCATCAGGAAGGGGTGTGCTCATAGCATGGATACGGTGGTTTTATGAATCGTCACTAACCGCTCTTTAACTCTCCCTTCCAACTACAGCACGATTTCGCTTTCTATTAAACTACTTCATCTGGAGGCAGTGTTTCTCTCCTATACAAAGGTGGGTGAGGCCTTTACCATTAATCATCATCTTTACATTCGTTACTACTCTCGATATAGATTTACTTTTCAGTGTAATGGTGATTTCATATGTGTTTCTCTCTGGCCATTGTTCTTCCACCGTGCAACTGTTCTGATTCTGGTAAGCAAGGACATTAATCGTGGTGGCGAGTTAATGTCTGAACCTTACACGGCGGCTTAATTACAAACACCAGCAATGTGCTCTTAAATTCTTGGATTATGTATTCATGATGCTTGCGATTTATAACCAGGCTGTTACTATATTGCGAACAAGTAGTTAAGTACCTAACACTTCTGAACTTCTTCCTTTGTACCATTCTTGCTTAATTACTCTGGCCTTATTATCTCAGAGCAGATGGTCATTCTTGATGAAGTTCATTTATGTATATTATGCACAGTGTTTGCTTGGAAAAGTGTGATTTGTTTTTGTATATATAAAACTTAAATTTAGGGTAATGGAAAGGGATGAACGCCTTCCTGCTTTTATTACATTTCACGTTCTACTATGTTCTCCATTAGCGAGACTGAGAGGGAGTTGTTTAAGTATGATTTTTCTTGGAATGTTTGAATATGATTTTTTTATGTAGATATAAAAGAAAATAGTACAAACAAAACAAATCGTTGGTTCATTCTACTTTTGCTTATTTTTGTGCACATGTCTTCCTGCAGCAGCATAAAATTGCAAATACATGATTTCTCATTCATGTAAGATGACATGACCAGTATTAACAACAATACTATGTGTTAACAGTATTATCAATGTTCAAGCAAAGATGCTATGCAATCAGATTTTTGGGGTTTAAAAAATACCTGCAAAAGAACTTATGTTTCTTAATGTTTCTATAGAAACTCTGATCAATGTTCAAATTAAATATGAGTTCATATATAAAATAATGTAAGAGAATGAATAAAACTAGATAACTTCAAATTAAACAAATAAATCAACAACCACCATCAAAATAAAAACATAATAAAATTTCGAATAAACAATATTATTAATCGTAAAGAAAAAATTAGTTAATTGTAATGAAAATGAAACTGAATAAAGAATAACGATCAATAAAATAATGATTCATATTCTTATAGAACAAAACATTAAAAAAAACAAATATTAAAAAAAAATCAAAAAATATTTATTCTAACTAGCTAAATTATTTTTAAATTATCATCCCGTCCGTAGGGCGGACCCTGGCCCTAGTACGTTTTAAAATTGAGTTCTAACAAGCCGAAAAGTGTTGTGATATAGCTTAGTCAATACTCTGTAAATTGTGTTAGCCATCATAATAGAAGAAATAAAAAGAGGATCAAGAAAAAAAGTAGTTGGTGAAGAAAACAAAGATTGTAGCATAACCGATGTTTGTGTATGTAAGTTTTGGGTAGATTTGGAAAGCCGAATCGCGACTTTGATGTTTAGTAATTGTGATTGTTCAATGTTTTTTTTAAATAAAGACTAGTGGTTTTCCCGGGCTACGCCGGGGTTTTTTTATATAAATTTTAGTTTAATTTAATCTATTATATTACTTTTTGCATATTTATCATTAGAGTACAAAAGCTAATAATATTAAAATATATACTATATTACTTAAAATTTATATGTAGTTGATTTTTTTTAAAAAATAATTAAAAACTGTGAATTATTGTTTTTATAAGTTTTATTAATGCTTTAGATGTACTTTTAAAATAATTTTATTTTCCTATTCCGATAATTTTTATTGTTTAGAACTAATTGGTTCAATTAAATTAAATCTTTTTATTGGTCCGAGAAATATTTTTGTATATAGACTGTAATTTTACTTGTGGTCACTGTTTTGTTGTGAAGAGAAAAAAAATGATTTAAAAGATAATAGATGATAAAATTAAAATTTTGAAATTAATGTATGATGTTTTAATTTTTTATTTTCAGTAAAAAGAATAATAATTTATTTGAAAATAATTTATTTTCATTTTAAAATTGTAATTTTATTTTTATTTTTCAGATTTTCTATATTGCATTTCACCATATTGTAGAAGATAAATATAGTCTTGGTGGATTTAGCTAAATGGCTTATTGTTTAACAATTTGGATTATGTATATTTTTTTAATTATTTTGTTTGTTTGTTGTTGATTTGCTAAATAGTTTTTTGTTTATGTGAAAGTTCATAAGTATTTTTATTTGTGAGGTATATGGTAGTTGCTCGATTGTGAATTATATTCTTAGCATATGAAAGTGAAAATGAGCTTCAAATGAAATAGACGAATTTAGTCATTTACTTATAATAATAGCAATGGTTGTATCTCTTAGTAATCTACTAATCTTGTTTGGATGGCAGAATATTGTAAATTTAATTGTTTGTAGAGCGGTGAGGTAACAGTCCAGTACTTATGGATGAGCGAGCCACTTATTGGTAACTACCTCATAACATTGAGTTTATAGGTTTGTTATATTTTCATGTATAATTTTATTCTATAGATGTCTCTTACAATAAGTTATTATATCTGTGAGACGTACTGAAAACACACATTAAACCAAAATCTTTATACGTGTACTTTTGGGTGTTTCCAGTGACATGGGAATGTAGACAAATGAGGGAAAAGTTACAGAAAAATTGCAGGAACGTATTCGATGTTTGCTAACATTTGAAGCCATTAACTTAATGGCAATAAGGAAGATGTTTTGTAAATGCATATTGTTCTTCTCGTGAAAAAGCTTGTCAACACAAACCTCTGAATCTGTAGAGATACATAGTGAAATAAAATAACAACAGTCGTTTGTCTCAAACATTTGCAGGATGTTTCAGACACTCGTTATTACTTTTTTGCCAATATCAAAAAATATTTATAATAATACATTTTGTTTGCTAATAACTTAACATATTTTTCTATAATTTCATTTATTATATCTTAAAAATACTTTTTATAAAACATAGACAAACTGACTTTAGAATTCTTTGAATTTAAAAACCTTATTTATCAAATTCAGAAATAATTTAATTATTAAATAACTCTAATAAAATCCAAAGCATAGAGGTTCATGATTCTTTTAGTTAAACAAAACACATATATTTAAAAAAATAAGTGGGTCAGATGACCCCTATCCTTGCTGTGTAGCTCTGAACATGTACATAATAGGTCTTTAAAATGTATGTAGATGACCCCTAACCTTGGATTGACAACGAATTGGCGCTTCCAATGAATAATTTATATCTCCAAGTTCTGTCTTGTAGTTTTCCGAGCACCCCTTAGCTTTATCATTGTTCTCCTCCCAGCCTAGCATATCCAAATTCTCTTCCTTAATGGTTTTTCTTGTCACAATCAAATGCTCTTGATTGCAATGGCTATAACCTTCAGCATAAGCAAAATTTTCTCTTGAATATAATTCCACATCTTTGTTTGTCTTAGGGTCATTACAAAGCTCAGAATCACCAAACCTTACTTTTGTCTACTAAAGACTTAATTTTTAGTCATTTGTCTTCTTATATCAAATCTTCTTACTAACATTTGTTTGAGTTTGAGCAACATTTCACAGAACCTTTCTCACCGAATAAGAACTTCTTCTAGACCGACACGTCTTGATCGACCCATATGTCCTTCACGACATGATAAGTGTTCTCCTTGCAACAAACTACAATGTCACGTAAGTCACATGCCTTTTCCATATAAAATACCAGATCAAGTGTCTCAGCAGAACCACTGTTAGTATTGATGTAATGAACTCGTAGCTTCTTTCCAGCCTCATTAGAATCTCCAGAAGAATGGTTCCCGAAAATCTCTTTGCACCTCTCTACCGCATGATTACTGTCTGAAAGTTGAAAACCCCTAGATCCAAAAACATGCATAAACTAATCCCCATCAAATACAGCTTTAAATATAAAAATCAGAAAACAGCTAAAGATTCAACTACTAAAGTTATTTGAAAGATAATTTTGCTTATCTGCTCTCATCCTTGTAAGAGAGTAAATTATGCATAAAGAGAAATCAATACACCAGAGCTATATCTTCAAGCACCAGCCAGAAAACCAATCTACATGTGCAAGAGAAAAATATATATATCAAATAGGTTCACAAAAAAAAAGGGTGAACAAAAAAGAAGAGAACGCAGTAACGTAATCAATCAATTCTTTTACGAAGTCATAGAAAGAAGAAAAGAGACAAAAAGGATAAAGCTTTGAACTTTATTTGCAAAAATTTTGATTAAAAAAATCAACGTGTCGCAAATTTTCAGAATAATATCAATAACAATAGAAATTTGCAGGGCAGAAGAATCTAGAATTTACGGAATCCCAAAGGAAAAATGTCAAGGGTTAACGGTTTCTGCAATTTCGGAAAAGGTTGTTTACTCCGTGAAGTTTGTTTGTTTTAGAGATATACAATTAGGCAGATTGCGAAACGATGAGATGTGGCGAAGAATCCCTAGATAGTGCATATATAGCTGAATGAAACTGCCGATGAAGGTAAGGAAGATGAATGGATGAGAAAGTAGTGGGCTGTTTTGAATGACAACATTAATATCAATTACTTAATCCCTGGAAGGGGAATAGAAGCTGAACGTCGGCTGTTTTGCATTGGTCTCTGGCGGATTCGAGCGGACAATGAACATCTGCTAATGGGTCATATAATGATACAAACTAAATTTTGTTATGGGCCAACTAAATCACAGAAGGCCAATTAAACGACAACAAAGAAAAATGAAAGTGTCCACGTGGCATTTTTTCCCCTATGGAAAGAGAAAAAAAACCAACTTTATCGTATAAGATGCTGTTTTTAATCTTTGTTTTTTTACGTTTTATCTACGTCTCATTGCTTTTGGTTTGACAGGAAACACGTACTGGACGTTGTTTGCTACTTTTTCGTGTTAAAAGATGTTTGGCAAATATTTTAAGACGTTAAAGAAGAAATAAATTTAAACCCTCCAAAAGAAAATTTCACTTCAACATCCCATAGGACAGTTCTTGCCAATAGATTGGTCAAAGAAAATAAAATAAAATTTCCGAAAGAGTCACTAGACAACAATGTTCTAAGAAGCTATACCTTCTCTTATTCTTTGTTTTTTTCTTTTGATAATAATGGGTTTTAAAGTGCAAAGTCCAAACTTATCTCTGCATGCACATCGATAAAACTGAAGATTCATCCAATGACCTGAAAATGAATTCAACCCGAAGCAGCCATTTATAATTCAAGGAGATGAAAAATATAAGGCCAGTTCATTAGCAGCTTGCTTGAAAATATCCCCTACTCCAAATCCATCTCCCAGTAACTGATTCTCATAACTCGGACTTACCTGTTTCAATACAAAAGAACCATTGTTATAAAAAAAATAGTATCACCACATATCATATGATAAAAAATGATATATGTAATATTATACCTGTGCTTGGATCACGTAGGTGCTCCGGTAAACATTAGAGGAGACATTAGCAAACACGACTTCAATGTTGTACTTCTCAAACAAGTAACAAATATTAGAGAAAACTCCTGATTTGTCTTTTGGGCAACAAATATTGAAGAAAGCTTCATTCCCACAGATATTCAGCACGACGTTACGTGAGGACCAAATATCGAAAGCATCGGTCGGGTCATTACAAGGGTAAGGCAGGTTTGTGATGGAAGAAGATATCTGATCGGCCAAGAAAGCTTCACGAGAGTAACAATCTGCTGGGGCGGCACCTACGGGAAGGATTTGGGAATGGTGTGAGATTGGTGTGAGCAGAGTTGTAGGAGAAGTAGTTGTGTTTGAAGCAGAAGAATATTGAAGTTTCTCGAGCTTTTTCATTTGGAGCTTTTGCAAAGTTTGTTCAAGGGATTTGATGGAGCTCACTGCTTCGTCTACAATTGTTGATTTGTCAGCCTATGGATCATAGGTTAAAATATATTAGAATATGTATATGATTTTACATAACGTAAGATATCCGACACACTAACATCCACGAAAATTAATTATCAAAAGACGGGAAAAACTGGGACAAAGACAAATAAGAAAAAGGAATCTAAAGCTTTGACAGCTTTGCCAAAATCTCACCAAACTTAAGTGACATATATCAGATATATTTATTTTATATAAATTTAAAGAAATGTAACTTAACCTGAAAAGAAACAAGAACCTGCAGTTGAATAAATCGAAGTCTAAAATATAATAGTCCGGTAGAGAAGAAACAAAAGATTGATGGGAACCATATGTAATACCGTGCAAAAACTCATAGATGGTCGATGGAGTTAAAAAGATTAATGTATTTTACAATTTTTAAATAATTTTTAATATCTAAATTTAAATTATAAAAAAATATTTTCTTATAAAAAATAAGCTGATGGATAAAATTGTTAAAACAATATATAAATTTTATTTTTATTTTTAATTAAATTCTAATAAAAATATTAATCAACGTAAATAATTGAATTTCATAACATCCCCGAGACTATATTTGCGAAGTGATTTATACACATGTGGTCACTACAATCATTCTCGCTGAAAAAAAATGACATGACACTTAAAATAGATGACATAGTTTTAGAAAATAGTGACATTGCATCATATTAATTGTGAGATGTAAAATTTTCTTATAAAAATTTAATTTTTTTTGCAGCGATTTTAAATATGGTAATAAAAATAACTCATATATCATCATTAATGTCAATTTTATATATAAATATTTATTTATCGTAAACTATTAAATATATTAATAATTCATATATCACAATTAAAATAATAATATATATGTATATATGTATCTCACATTAATAAAAATAAACTAAATAAAGTAACACTAATCCAAAAAAAAATTGATAGTTAAATATTTAAACATTATTTAAATTTATCCGTTCATCTTCATCATTTAAATTAACAAAAATATTTTTCTGTTTAACTAAAACAAACAAAGTCTCTAATTTATTAGAATTTATATTTATATGTAAATATATATATATATGCTAACATGACATTATATTAATTGTGAGATGTAAAATTTCTATATTTAAAATAAATAATCATTAAACACAATAATATAATTAAAACAATTTTTATAAAATCTAATTTTATCTTTATTAAAAAATAAATCAAATCAAATTTAAATAATTATACCAAATCAAAAAGAATAAGATTACAAAAATATATTTATGATTTCTTATAACTATTGAAGTTAAAATATAAATTAATAATGTTGAAATATAAATCAAAATTTTCTTTTGAAATAAAAAATGTTATGTTAAAAATTACTATTTCTGCGCATGGCGCAGAAAAACTCATAGTTAAAAATTAAAATGTGAGCTGAGACATTGGTATCTCTTATGATATTTTTTTTAAAACACAGAGTTTTAGTTAAACGATACTTTCTAAACATTTTAAAAAAATATAAAAAGAATTTCAGTCATGAAAGAAAAAATAAGGCAATTCTGGGTTAAAATGTTTGTGGCTTAAAAAAATAGAATAGTTAGAATCACAATAATTTTGAATATTTAAACTAACTATTTAAATAAGTGTAGAAAAGTTTAAATAAAAGTTTAACTAGAAAATATGGTAACTAGTAGTATTATGTAAAGATGATTTTTAGTAATTAGAGCCTGGAAATTTTTAAAAACATGGGGACTACTTAATGAAAATTCCTTTTTCATTCAATCTACTTATACACACGGCTCCAACCGTATGTTAATTAATGATGATATAACAGCAGACAGCAAATAAAAAGAATAATATCGTCTACAGGTTCCGATTGGTAGTAAAGGAATGAAGAAATAAATCGATCGCATGCACTATATCAAATATGCATGTTCATGTTACCAAATCGTGTATACCTTAGGAGGAAGCTGGGGAAGCAAAGCATGTAGTTTAGAGAACATGTCCCTCATTTTCTTCCTCCTTTCTCTCTCGGTCCATATATGTATTTCATGATCAGGTGAGTCTTCAACATGATTTTTTCCATTTCTTTTCGTCCTTTTCTTTCCTTTTGCACCCTTCTTATCCATCGAGATCGGATTTTCTAACAGAAGAGAAGGTTGCGGTAGAGGTAGTTGCTTGTCGATTCTTCTACAACCGCCTCCAGAATCATCAGAACTGGATATGCCCCACATAAAACCCTCTTGAGCATTAGTCATATTGAATTGGATGCTCATTTTACCTCTTTTGCTTTGGTGTATTTATGGTGCTTTTATGAATGTCTTATATAAAGAGAGAAAGAATTGAAGCGTTCAAAGATGGTGAAAGAAAGAAAACTAAGAGACCATATATATAAAAAGTTAAGTGAATTCATAGGAAAACCCCAAAATACAATCATAACACGAGGGCGTTACTGAGAACTTAAAATCAAAAATTATATACGTTAAAAACGTTTATCTTTTTTGCCTTTTTACGAAGTTATTAAGAAAAAACCTATTAAAATTATTTACAGCTAAAATATTTTTATATCGATTAAATGACTATCATAAACAAATACGTGTTTTTATTAATTTGTTTTTAAAATGGTATAATTTATTTGTATACAACCATACCAATTCAAAATAAATTAATCCAATTTAATAAGTTAGTGCATGGTTTGTGCTAATGTTGTCATCAATCCTATTTAACTCACATATATTTACTGACAAAAAATAAGTACATCACTATATATATAGCGAGACCAAACGAAAGCACACAAATTAATATTAATATACAATTGTATATGAAGTGCATTTTATAAAATGTTACTAATATACACTTTATAAATTGTCTTAAACATATATTTTATAAACAAAAATTGGTGTTATATATTGAATAACTTTTATTCTTCCAAAATATCTACAAATGAGTACTAAAATATTAAACTTCTGATTAATTCATTCCAAATTTCCAATTTGTCTTAGTATTATTTCAAAACATTTCCATAGTTTCTCCACTTGTATATATGTATGTTGTAAAACTATGTACTTAAGTTAATATTAGATAAAAGTTTGTTACATATGACATAATGTAATTTATTGTATATATATACTAGTATAATATTTCTGAACCTCATCCCAAATTTAAATATTTGAAAGTAATTTTATAAAAACTTTTTGACATATGTCATACAATTATAAAAATTCATTTCCGATACATATAAAATATACGTTACATTCAATGCTAATTTGAAATTTTCTCTTTCCGCGTTGTGTTGTATGACGTAAATATGCAGATGCGTTGGATTTAAGAAATTACTAAATTTTGACCGGTTCTTTCAAAGTTTGGTATATATTTTTGGTTTAATTGTTTCTGCTTAAAAGCTACCATGGCTTTTTTTGTTTGAATTTTAACATGTAATGGTCAAATACTACTGATAATTAAGAGTTATTTTGTTAGTATAAAATGATAAAATACATCTAATTAAGGTTTGAAAGTGTGTGATTTGTTGTTTTTGTATACTATATTTCAAAAAAAGTTTTAAAGAATGTTGCGTATTTACGAGATTTTACCACGCGTATCTAAAGGCGGGGTTATATATTGCTCAACAAAAAATTTGTTTAATGTAAATTATAAATATTTTGTTATAAAATAATATTTGCCATAATAGTTGCTTGAATTGTTTTAGGATAGTAAACATATTTCCGAAAATATACTCTGTAGATTTTTCTTGGTAAATATCTTATACTGATTTTGTTAAATGCCTAAATGTTTTGTATTTAAATTTTTTTCATATAAAATATATTTTTGGATTGAATAATGTTATCAATTTTGGCAAAATAATACACATTTCAACAGATTGTAGAGATGGTTAAGATATGATAGTCTACATAAGACACGCTTAATCTCGCAATCAGATCGGCACGTGGCAACAAGCGCAAGTTACTACACAACCGAACGCTCAGGTTATCAGCTACGACGTATATCCTTCAGGACCTTCACCAACCGTAATGACTGTCTGGATATTTTCACTGATGCTTCATGGAACAAAACCAACAAAAGAGCAGGCTGTGCTTTGATTATTACTACCTCAGATGGACGCGTTCTGAGACAGGCATCATGCTGGAGTCCCACATCTCGTCACCTTTAATGGCTGAGTCTCTCGCCATGCGCTCTGCCCTCCTTAATGCCAAGGATTTTGCCTTATCAAAAATCTGCATCAAGTAAGATTGTCAAGTGCTCTTAGTAGCAATCTCCTCGAAGGCTCCTCCGGTGGATACTATCCATATATTTCCAGTTTTTAGCTTTCGATTTCATTCCTAGGGTCCAAAACTAGATGACTGATGCTCTGGCTAAAGCCAGCCTCTGTAATTGTACTGCTATCGCGCGCCAACTAGCTTAGTGGAATGTTTTTTAATCAAATCAGTGTTCAAACAAAAGTTAAGATATGATAGTTATTAATTCAAAAATGAAAGAAATAAGATTTATAAATATATTTTTATTTTATAAGAAATATATTTGTATTTTATAAGAAAATCTATCTTTAATGATTTTTTTTTTATCTTTTAATGATTTTGATTTAAGAAAAAGCATAAACTACTTTAATATAATATTATTATATATATACAATAGAAAATTGTTACATAAATTTTAAATAATACCATAATATTAAATATACAAACAACATTGGTCGACCAATTTTTATTTATTGGATATTTTCATCCAAAGAGTTTTGAATGATAATAAGAGTAATATGTATAAAACTTTATGGTATTGATAATATCAAATCATTTATCATATTTTTATAGTGGGGATGTTTAATATGAAGTAAAAAATTGAAAGTATGATATAAAACAGAGTTGTAATTAAGAGTAAGTTGGATTAAAGATCTTTTAATATTACATAAAACAGAGTTGTAATTAAGAGTAATATTTGTTTTTTAAACTGGTGGTTAAACGTGTTTCGGTGTTGTCTCTCCTCTCCTGGTGTCAGATATTGTTGGAAATATTAAATTATGTAAAATGAAGAGTCCATATTGTTGGAAATATGTATGATGCGAATCATATTTATAAATATTAAGAAGAAAACTTTACTATTATTGATGTAAAATTAAAGGCAAATAATTAAGAATCAAATTGATAAACATTATTTTAATATGGCCCACAAATATATTGATCCAAAATACATTCCATAACTAGGCTAGATTTGATGTGTTATTAATATTAATGTGTTCGGAGAATTTATTATAGTGTATATTTTTTAAAAAAATATTCCACTTATAAGCAAGTCTGATCTAAAGTTGTAATTATGTTTTAACATTATATATGTGTAGGAAAATTATTATAGTGTATAAGTTTTTTTAAAATATTCACTTATAAGCAAGATTAAGATTAAGTGTAATGTTAGTGAATTGTCAAGTTAATGTGTTGATAACAGAGCTGAAGTGGAAAAAATGTCAATACTTAGAGTTAAATCACTTAAAATCTATATTTTGGCTAAAATATTCGATAAGATGTGAAAAGGTATTGTTATTTTTAAATGTACTGAGATTTCCCAAAATAATTAAACATTGTCTATTTAACTGATGTTGTAACATTTACACAATATATATGGTGTAATCTACATATAGAATCAATTTTATATTTTCTCATACTTATATTTTCTTTTAAAATCACTATATTTTTAGATATTAAATTATTAAAATTTTCAATTAAAGAGTATTTATAGTCTTTTTCTCCGAAAATATAAATAGTTCTACTTTGTTACCAAATTCTTTTTATAACTTTAAATTAGTAATTTCATTAGAATAATTTTTATTTTTAACTAATTTTATATATTAAATTTATCAGTTTTATACTTTCTTATAAAAATAAATTTAGCTACAAACACAAAAACTAAGAAGCAATGGATGTTTATCTTTCAACAAAATATTATCTTTAAACAAAATTTTAGCCAATAATAAAACTTCAAAACACAAATGATTATAATATGTATATATAAGCTTTTCATAATTGTAGAAATGAGAGAAAATGAAATAATTATTCTTAAAACTTATATTGGAGAACAGAAGATGTATTATATATATGAGCAGAAAAAGACTCAACACCTAGTTGTACGTAAAATTGAAATCACTAGACAATATTCTTTCAAAATGATGAATATTTCAGAAGTTTTATACATATTAATAAAACATAGTAAATCTTAGTTATAAATGCATAAAAATAGTTATAAATGCATAGTTTTCTGTGATGACAAAAATATGCATAGTTTTTTTTGTGTTCTCCATTTCCCATACTTTTGAAAACCAATAAGATTTCAATAAATGCAATTAATATTTTTGACATTTATAATTAATAATTATTATTTGATAAACCTGCATTGAAAATAAATAATAATGTATATTTTTGAAATTATTATTTTCTAAAATAATACATCTTTATTAAACAGAGGGAGTATCTAATACTTGTAAATGTTTATTCGGGTGATGAAGAATAGTTTTAAATTATAAAACTAGATCTTGATCCGCATATCCGTGCAAGTTTTTTCTTCTTATACTAAAACATTTTAGTTTATATAAAAAAAATTTATCACTAAACTAATGTAATTTATATGTATTATATAACTCTATAATACCTACATTTAAGTGACTTATATTGTTATTATTACTATAATTTTTTGTTGGTTATACTAAAACATTTTAGTTTATATAAGAAAATTTATCACTAAATTAATGTAATTTATATTTATTATATAACTCTATAATGCCTATATTTAAGCGGTTTATATTGTTATTACTATAAATTTTTGTAACAAAATTTATTTTGAGAACATATTATGTAACAATATTGTATTAAATAATTTTTAATTTTATTTCTAAGTTTGAAATGTATATGGAAGTCAAATTAAATTGGACTTACATAATCGAGAAGAAATATTGTGAGATATTGTTAAAAATAACAAAAATATATTTTTTTAAGAAACTATAATATATTGTACATGCAAAATAATTTTGTAGTAAAAATCTTATTTGAAAATTCTTCAAATACACAAAATTAGATAAGATTTTATTTTTTTAAATAGAAATGGATATTTATTTCTAAACAAATCTTTTTAGGATCTTTATAAAATGTATTTTGGAAAATTAATTAATTAAAATTTTTATTTTCATTAAAATATAACTAAAAGTATTTTATATGATTTTAATTTTCGTTCAGAAAAAATAAATTTAATTTGAAATTCTAATTATATTTTATGACAATTAAAAATTAAATTAATTAATTTTCAGAAATAAAATTTAAAATGATTCTGAACATATTTTCTTAGATTTTTCTTAAAAAATATTTCTCTGTATTTTAAGTAAAATATAAAGATATTAAAAGATATGATGATTAAATTATGTAAAATTTTATAAATATTTTAAATGATTTTTCATTTTAAAATATAACACATGAAATAAGTCATGACTTCTGTTTTAATAGTATAGACTAGAGCTTGACCCGCACGTCCGTGCAGATGAAAATTTTTATTTTTTTATAAATTGTTTAATGACATTTCTAAACACATAAGTTGTTTGGATATTTTTAGCTTTATACAAACCTATCTGGATCCAGAAGGATCCGAGTACTAACCTCGTCCGAAAATTTATAATATCCGAACAAAGTTTAATTTTAAATCTAAAAATCCAATATCCAGAAAACTGGTATGTACCCTAACGGGTACTTGGATGCCCATGTCTAACTGATTCTATAAACAAATTAAAAAATTATTAACATGTTGAATTCTGGTTATGAATGAATCAATTTCATTCAAACTTGTGAAATTATTTTGGTTAGCACATAAAATAAATATTGTCGAATTATTATCCTAAATATGATTAATGAAGTAATTAGGAGGAGTAAAAAGGGAATGTAATAGAGGTAATAAATGAAGTCGGATTATTTGGAAAATACAATAAATAAGGAGTTTAAATTAGTTAAAACAGAACGAATGAAGGAGATGTAAAAAATCACTTAAAATAGACAAGTATTGGTTATTACTTCAGTTTTAATAGAATAAATATATATTGTTAGCTTTTGTGAAGGTTATAAAAATTTAAACATAATAATATCAAAAACATGTTTTTCAAGACTTTGGAATAAGAATATACTAAATATAAAAACGTGTCTTGAAAGATTTATGAATTTTCTATAATATCTCTAATATATAAGTGTTTTTAAATTTTCAACACAATAATAAGCATATTTTTCTGATAGATAAAAAACTTTTTCATATATAAATAATTTGACGTTTGATTTGAAATTTTAAAGGGAATAAATAATAATTTATCATACTGACTTTTTGTATTAATAAGACATAAACTAATAAGTGTTCATAAAAAGATTAATAAGACATAAAATAATAAGTACTTGTAATAACAAACATATATTTTTGATAAATAAATTTGTTATATAAATAATTTTATATTGAGTTTAAATTTTTTTGAATATAAACAATTTTTTTTATCATAATTATCTTTGAATTTGTAATGCATGTGTTTATAAATAAGAATAAAATGATTGTGCCGGCATTAGCGGGCCAAACACTTGGTTTCGAAAGTATATCATATTGTACATAGTTAAACTTAGATATTTAGATTTTGTCACAATACTTTACAATCGTTTAAACCATATAATATTTATATATTTTTATTTCCACATACGACTTAGTTCCTGATAAACTACTACGTGGAATATTGTTGTTGATGGAAATTGGAATTAATTAAAAGATTTCCTTAATTTCATTTTTTGTGATAGTATATAGGGAAGGAATATTCCATGAATTAGTTAAGTTTATATTTTATTTGAACAATTGATATCATTTTAGGAAATGCGGGTAGCCTGAAAATAGGAGATTTTAACTAAGACTAAGATCGTATTAGTTAATGTAATTGCAAAAATATAGGAATTGTCATGGAATATCACTAATTTCATTTTTATTTTTGTCTTTAGAGTTTTAGATTGTGTGGTTGGAAATTACCGGTTCAGTAAATCAAGGAAATGTAATGTTATACACCGGAATCAAATTATCGATTTGGTATGTCAGTAGTATGTATGGTTGAAAATTATTGGAAACTAAGGGTTTGGTACACTAGCATTTTACAGAAAACCGAATTCAAATTTAAATGTTCTTCATGTTTAGAAGATGTGTACAAGAATCTCCATTTTATGTCTTTGGTTGAGTCGATTTGGTATATTATATATTAAACAGGTTGGTTTTATATTAGAATTGAGGATGAAAATTGTATTTGTGTGGTTAGAAATTATTTAAAATCAACCTGATCGGTATGGTAGTATTGAATCAATTTTAGGTTAATAACATTTCCTTGATTGTGATATTCTTCATGTTTAGAAAATGTGAAAAATGTTTCATTTTATGGGCGATCACACAAAAAATGTTTCATTTTATGTGAATAATATTAACCTTATGAAATAGGTTGACATGATTCGGTTTATTGTATATGCAAAAACAGGTTGGTATAATTTTACGGTTGAAGCTGGAAATTATGTTTGTGTCATGTCGGTTTGTTAAGAGGTGTAACTTACGTGTAAGCAAGTCAATCAAATTTTAAATGGTTTAGGAATATAGATAAATGATAGAAAAACCAATGGTATTAGATTGTAATTATTAAAGAAAAATTAGGGTTAATTCAAATTTGTTTATAATTTTGTTTGTTTCTTCAAATTACACTTTTATGATTTTTAATAAAGAGGAATATTTTTTGTAACAATAAAATCGTTACTTTTAATAAGAGAGATATGTGGAGGTATGTTTTTTAATAAATAGAATAATTACTTAGAAAAAGAGAAATTAAATTAGGAAAACACATTAATTGCTAATTTATGGTTATTTAATACTTCAGTGTCATGTTATTGTAAATATTGTGCAAGTTTAAGGGTAAGTTTAATTTTGTACTCCTGTTTTGATAGATTCGATAGATGCTAAAATTTTAAATTGTTAGTGCTTAAAGACGAATTCTAGTGTCTTGGTCCTCGTTAGTTAATATTTTATGTAATCTTTTGTTTGATTAAATATGAGCTATCTACAAATATTGTTAACTGGTTTCTGACTGAAACCATTTATCAAAAAAGTTGTTACTCTGGTTCGAAAAGAATAAAAATGTGAATTTAGGATCCTTAATTAACTTGTGATTATCTTAACTGTCTAATAATTATCAGGTGGTAAAAGTGAGCGTTATCTTTATGGTTTTCAGTGCCTGTAATCATTGATCGCCAGAGATAAGAGTGTCCTTTTCTTTCCTCTTTTAAGTAATTATTAAAAAAAAAAAACACTTTTTGAATTAAATTGAAACTGTCCGAATCTGTTCATATTCACTCTCGAGTTTTTGAACTTATTCCTTATCAAATGGAAACAGTCTGGAATATTATTTTAATGTACTATAAAACAAAACTAAGTAACTTTTTTGTTACGTAACGTGGCAATCATTCACACATCACGATTCATGAATCCAATATCCTAGTGTCGACAAAAAAAACCCATTAAAAACCATTACTAGGTGAATTACGTATTTTTAAAAAATATTACTAGATGTGCGGACATTAATATAATTCTCTGATTTATAATAAGAATTATAGTTACATTTCTATAATCTATATTCTACTGGATGGAACAGGCGATTCATGCTATTGGAAAGGAACTGTGGGATGTCTCCACTAAAGATGTCACTGATGCTCGGTTCAGAGTCTGACATTAACGGCCTCCAACCACTGGAAATGACTATGGATATCCTCCTACCTTCTGGAGAAACTACTGAGGTGGAGTTTGAATACTTCAAAATTGAAAAACACTACTTTACGTGCTTCTCACTCTTTCATGAAGAGAAAGACTGCCCCCCTCCAGGCCTAGGAACGCTCTCATTCCTAAGGACAGAATCTTGGGCATCACTCAACGAATTGTATTTCATCGAATTGAAGCTGAGAAGCAACGTCATGATGATCGACGCGGTTACCGTCGGTTAGATAACCAAAGACAGCCTCCTAGAGAGACTCGACACTACTCCTCTGTGGATCATAACCAGTACTCCAAGAATAGAGCTCCTCACCAGTCTTCTGGAAGACATCTTTCGTCTGGATCGGAAGAAGTCACCACGACAACTCATTCCTCTCCATCTCAAATGTAAGAGA
Source organism: Brassica oleracea var. oleracea (assembly GCF_000695525.1). Lineage (NCBI taxonomy): Eukaryota > Viridiplantae > Streptophyta > Magnoliopsida > Brassicales > Brassicaceae > Brassica > Brassica oleracea. The sequence goes on from NC_027753.1 coordinate 3,931,949, forward strand.
AAGGATCCATAGAGCTACTGACATTACTGCTTCCTTTGTTCATACTCCTATAGCTCCCATTTTCCGCTATCTCCAACGCTAATTCCAGAGAAAGAATATCTGCTCTGGAACGTATTGCAGAGCCCGATCTGCTCGCAGTTGTGGGGCCAGGAGTTTGCGAAAGCGGGTGGTTGCGGTTTTAAGCGTTGTTAAGTGTTTCGTATGATTGACATAACTTTTGAAAATTACTGCGTTTGCGGGTCATTTTGACTGGTTTACCCACAAATGCAAAAATTAATTAATTAAAATTAGTTAATAGACAAAAATTTAATTACAAAAATGATAATTTAAAACCTAATAATAAAATAATAAATAAAAAACAGAAAATTTATATTTAAAAATCATAGTATTATATTAAATATATAAATATATTTATAAAATCATAGTACTCAAATTTTATATATATATATATATATTAGAATTTATATCACCTCTATTTCTAAAACTTATTTAAAATTATTTATATTTATAATTTATATGATTTTTATAAAAAAAAAATAATTACACTCCCGTAACCGCAAACGCTAGTTGGAATCAGCTTTTAATTTTGAGAGGTTTGGAGCTGTGTAAAGCGGTTCGTAGCGCTTTTTCCGGTTGTTGTAAAACGCCAACAACTACTATCAACCACAAAAGTTGTGTTTGCGGGTGTTAGCGGAAAAACCAGTCAGATCCTTAATGATAAAATGTTCAACTTTCTTTCATCAAAAATTTAAAAATGTTCATAAATATATAAATAGATTGTACATAAATTTACAAATGGCAATTACAGACATAATAGAACACTTTGTTCAATCAACAAATAGAATAAAACAAAATATACTACATATGTCTTAAATTAGCAAATAAAATACACCTAAATTTTACAATAATAAGCTATTATCACCTCCCTTGCGGCCCGGCGCACCACTTTCAAATATTGGTAACTCCAAACTTGTATTCTCCAATCGGATGCACAGTCTCGCACAACATCAGGTTGGGCCGCTTGGAAGACGTTAAAATACATGCGTGAACATGACATGTGGAGTGGTATACCATCAACAAAATAAAATGAAAATATGTATCCTTTATGGATTTTTTTTTTTTTTTGCTTACTTACATTTTCACCTCCAGTGACAGATTTAACAGTGACAGAATTTTATTTTATTTTTTTTAAAAAAGAGAATAGTTTTTTTTTGTTGGTACACTAACTGAAAGAGAAGAAGAGACGGGCAAAGAGAATACGGTGACGATGAAAATATAATTGGTGATGGTGGTGTTACTTGTACATGCGTTGGTCCTTAAGCCTGAGTGACCAAAGGTGAAATTAATGAAATAATAAAGGAGAAGAATTATGTTTTCGTCTCTTCATCGAGTTGTCTATTTATTACCTAACTCGATATAAATATGTAAAGAAAGATGAGACATGATATTTTATTTTTTTTGCCAACTGGTTTTGATCGAAGAAACAGAGGAACATACAGGGTGAAAAACTAAATTAGACGGAAACAACTTAACAATCCCGGAAACATAGCCCACAAAGGGAAAGCTCAAATCCAAACAGCGGGTGCCATAGAAAAACTACTACGAACATTAGATTAATCTTCACCTTTGCATCCAGCCTCTAAAACAATCTTTGAGAAGGAGAATAGAGATAAGACTTCTGAGCGACAAGTCGGATAACTTGCCGCAAACTGTACAAGAAAAAACAGCGATGCAATGGCTTTCACAACGTCACAAGACTAAGATTTCCTGAACCTTCAGTTCACGAAACCAAACCAAACTCACAAGCCTAACACCATACACCAACAAAGAAGCAAACAAAGAAACGCCTGGAAATTAAGTTCCATGCTCAATTGAACCTTCATCGGAGAATCACAAGACAATTCAGAAAAGACACTTAAACAAAGGCCAGATTGCTGGATGAGACATGATATACTAATTACAATTATTTAATAATTATTTTATTATGTATTTCTTACCAGATTGTTGGTTGATTCATGATTATAAAGGCAAAATAACATTTACACGTACAATGTATCGTATACTCTAGCTAATTAGGTAAAACTGTTAGATTTTTATAATTTTTTTGTTAGGCATACAATCTAATTTCCATAGTGCCTTTGGGGCCAATATAGAAACAAAGAAAAAAACACAATTTCGATGAAACATTGTTTTGTTTATGGAATTAGAACTAAATGAACTAATTAATATGAACTCAACAATGCGCTAGTTTTGGTGCATTTTGTGACTAAGATCATCAAACGCTTTATAAACCAAACGTTTTATGAATCTTAAATAGATAAATGCAAAACAAGATCTATGGAATTGGTAATGATCCAAAACTTCCCAAAGTATTAAAGATTAAAAGCTCTCGGCCAAAACAAAACAAAAAAAACATTGAAATCCAAAACTTTCAAGAACCACTCTTTGTATCTGATTCTCCACATGGACAAACAAAGTACTTATAACTCAAGGTACGATGTTGTCTCCAAGAGACAGAGAAGCTAACTGATCAGCTGCACCACCAGCTTGCTGCTGCTGAGCTACACTCCTCAGAACATCCATTGCCTCTGCAACTTTAGCTTTAAGTGCATCAGGAGATTCCAGCAAGTGAAGTACTTCGGTTTGGTCCATTTCAAGAAGCATTCCCGTGACTTTAGCTGCTGATTCTGGCTCAAGCTGCTCCACTAGTGGGTACAGATTCTCACCAAGCATCTGTTTGAGAAAAAAGTAACACTTCTAAGTACACAAATAATTGTCTCAGTGTTTCGCAGTTGAAATAAACAACATTTTAAATTTACCGTTCTCTGATGCTCTGGAGCTGCGTTAGCGAGTGATGTAGCCAAAGCTCCAATAGGAACAGGCTGAGAAGCAGCAGGTGAATCACGAAGATGAGCACCACCACCAGACACGTCATATGGGACAGAAAGCATGTTTGGAGTAAGACCAGGCATTGGGTTTACATCTCTCTGTGGATACCTATACATTCTACCCCTTGGATGCATCTGGAGAATACAAAAAAATATAAGAACGCAAATCATTCTCGAAGAGACAATGGCTGCAGAAGATACTTAACCTGCTGTGGCTGCATCATAGGGGAAGGTTGTTGTGGTTGTGGAAGAGCTCCTCCTCTTCTACCACCACCACCAGGTCGTTGCTGCTGCTGTTGTTGCTGGCCTTGTTGCATCATAGGCATGAAGAAGTTTGGCATCGGTGCCCCACCAGGTCTCATACCCGGTACAAGCTGTTGTTGATACCCGTATCCAGGCTGTTCAATGGAGAAGAAGAGTTATAAAGATTGGTTTCACATGTTTTTAGCTAAAGAACTTTGACTTTTACCTGAGGAGGAATCATGCCAGGAGGTCCTTGGCCATAGAAGAGTTGTTGACCCATTGGTGGACCACCGGGTGGATACATTGGCATCCTTGGACCAACCGCAGGTACTGGCCTCATCTGTGAAAACTGAGCCTGAAACCCAAGACAGTGAAAATTGAGTACTATGAGAATAGGAAAACGTCAACTCTTGTTTAAGGTTAAAACATAAACAGACCTGTAACCTAGCTTTGCGGTCTTCTTTCCTCTGTGCAAGAGCGACATATAGAGGCTTTGAGACAATCATTTTACCATTCATCTCAGCAATCTGAACCCAAGGACAAGTTAAACATTGAGATCACTATAAAATTCAACATGTCTTCTTTATATGGTAGTCACTTACAGCTCTAGATGCTTCCTCAGGAGTTGAGAATGCCACAAATCCAGATCCTCTACTCACTCCAGTAGGGTCACGCATCACCTGTCACATTCAAAATGTAATAAAGTTTTTAGATTGTGTATTTAAAGAGTTATATAGATTTAGATTTTATAATTATTCTAGTCTTATTCAATTGAGACTTTTCAAAACTATAATAAAATCTTGCGTTATTAGTTTATGAACTTGTAATAAGTAGTTAATAGTTTATAAGAATCTAGAGTTATTCGATTCATTATTTTACAAAGTCAAAAAAAAAAAAAAGCAAAAAGAAAAAAAATTGAAATTCACTAGCCATGAAAAAAACAGATGAACTGCTGCAATAAGAGAGAGAGAAAGGCAAAGGATGGAGAGGATAATTACAAACACAGAAACATAATACTATATAACATATCTAAAGCTAAACTCTGTAGAAGTTTATAATTATCTTCAGTTAAAAATCTAATAATCTACAAAACTCTTTAACTATTTTGGAATAACAAACCAATAACATCCCCTAATCTAAATTAGTTAAAGATATAAATAAGCGGTGCCTATTACTGTGTCAGTCACATACCTTGCAGGATGTAATAGTTCCAAAGGGAGTAAAATGTTCTCTGAGCTTCTCGTCTGTGACAGACTCATCCAAGTTCTTAACATACAAGTTGGACCCCTGAGACTTGTCAGCAGCCTCCTTCAAACTCTGCTCATACTTTTGTTTGAGTTCGTTTTCCCTCTCCGACTTCTTCTGAGCTCTCCCAACAAACCACTCCTTGTCGTCAAAGGTCTTTCCATTGAGAGCCTCAACAGCTTTGGCGGCGTCTTCCGAACTCTCGAAATTGACAAATCCAAAGCCTTTAGACTTGCCTTCGCCGTCTCTCATGATAACGCAGCTAGTAGTCACACCAAACTCTCCAAACACTTTCTTCAGCTCCTCGTCACTCATGGACTCCGAGAGGTTTTTGACATAGACGTTGTTGAACTTCACCTTCTCACCAGAAGGGTCTCTCTGCTGCTTGTGAACAAAGGGTCCAACGTAGACTTGCTTGTCGTTGAGAAGCATCCCGTTCAACTGCTCTATGGCTCTCTGAGCTGCTTCTTCAGTGTCGTACTGCACAAAGCCGTAGCCTTTGGACTGGCCAGAGGGGTCAACAGCCACTTTGCAAGACAGGATAGCACCAAAGGCGGAGAATGTCTCGTGGAGGGCTTTGTGATCGATTGATTTGTCAAGATTCTGAACAATGTCCAAACAAGAAATCAAACACTGCATTGCAAGTTTGAAATAGGTAATAAGGATATAAGGGAGATTACCTTGATGAATATGTTACCAAGACCGCTCTTACGGACACTTGGATCACGAACAGAGTACATAACTCTAATAGCCCTTCCATTGAGAGCCATGAAGTTCAGCTCATTCAGTGCCCTCGTAGCTGTCACAAAGGAGAATCATTTACACATACAAACTAACACTTGAATCAATCATTAATGGGACCAATTGTTTTAAAAATGAACAATAACACAATCTTAAAGCAATTATTTGTTTGGTAAAATCAAAAGTAATAATATTATTAGTTTTGCCAAGAACAAAAAAATGTCACACTGTTTTCAATTTTAAACCACTCTACAACCTAACAAGGTTTCACATTTTTATTATACAGTTTCCAAATAATATTATCTCTCGCTAATTATGCCCTATCCTCAAAAAAAAAAAAAAAACAGATCTCAGAAACATAATTATGACACATCAATGCAGACAATACAACAAGCAAATCTTAATTTCAATTTATCAATCTTAGATTCAATCTTAAAAGACAGAGAGTTACCATCTTGAGGAGTGGCGTAATTAACGTATCCGTAGCCAAGAGATCTCCTTGTCGTCATGTCTCTACAGACACGAACAGAAACCACCTGGCCCGCTTGGCTAAACGCCTCGAACAGCTGCGAATCCGTCACCGTCTGGTCTAGATCTCCCACGTACAGCGACGTCGTTCCCTGCTGCGCCGCTCCGACCGCCGCCGCGGCGGCACCGGAAACCGCTACTCCACCGTTGGCATTCTGAATCTGCGCCATTTTTTCAAGAAATTAATCTAAAATCTCTCGTCTTTCTTCTTCTTCTTCTTCCTCTCTCCGAATCAGCTCAAAGAACAACAACGAAAATTCTTCTAATCGGAAAATAAAAAATGGATCTTTTTACGGCGGCGACAGATGCAGTGTTGAGCTTTGATAGAGTGACCTTATCTCTCTCAGAGACAAAGCTCAAATGAAAAAAAAAACTGCAAAGAGGAATGGCTACTTTGAGGTTTCCGAGTTTATATAGGGAAGGTTACACACCAAACCCTAATAGCTTCGATGGAAATTGAGAAATCTCAGCCGTTGGATTTATTCTTTCGTGTCGTGTTCTGGGTCCCATTGTGGATGCTTGTTTCCATATTTGGTTTTGCCATTTTATTTTATTTATTTAGAAAAATAAATGTGAAGAATTCCTTTGTTTTTTTTTTCTTTGGATAACTTGATTTCCTTTGGTTAAAAGTAAAATAAAATTATTTAATGTTCTGATGCTGTAAGTATTTAATGTTTTAACGTAATGACTATAGTCACAATTTCAGACAAGAGAGGAATAGATGAGAGAAGGAAAATACCGTTAATTATAAAATTTTATAGTTTTGAATTTATAAAATGTATTGTTCGGACATGTTTAACACAAACATGTAATGTAAAGTTTTTAAAAAAAAGCATGTGATGCATCGAAACACAATTTACAAAACACAGTTGAGCAATGCTAAACCGGTTTACCTATTGGGTACTGAATGAAAATGGGCCACGAATTGTAAACCGGTTTCTTGAAATGTTGAAAATATCTGGACTGAATTTCTATGGCCCAATCTTATAAAACCCCAATTTGACCAGTGCTAAACTAATCTGAAAATATCAATTTCATGGGATATTTCGTGTATGGAATCATGGCATCATTCACCTTGTTGGCTTGTTCTCTGTGATTTATTTTTAAACAGTACATGTTAACTTTTGTTGTGGGTTTGTATAGGACTATGTATCTTTAAGCGGATTGAGTCACCATGCCATATTGATTTGTTGTTGAAATGGGATTATTATTTATTTTATTGTCTATGTTGTCTGCTTTTTCATAAATTTTATATAAAACTGACTTTGGTAATTATTTAGTTTTTCCACAAAATTCAGTTTTCCAACCAAAACAGGAAAATCTTGTTTTTCGCCGAAATAAAAAAAATCGAGTTTTTCCACCGAAATTTCAAAGTTTTCTTTTTCGCCGAAATCATAAAATCACGTTTTTCGCTAAAATTATAAGTTTTGTTTTTCCGCCCAAATAGCAAAATCTTGTTTTCTTGCCGAATATGCAATTTTAATTTAGAAATATTTATTTAAATATTATAATTAGTTCATTATCAAGAATAAAATCATACATTTTTTGTCTTTTTAACTATTAGTATTCAAATGCCATTATAAAATCAAAAACGAACAATTTAACATCTAGATGTTTCATATCCCCTTATTATTAAAAGGGAAGCAATTTTTAAGAGTATCCTTGCTTTGATATTTTAATTAGAAGTCTGCCATTTTATCTGATGGGCTTGCTCTCCTCAACCATCCTAATTAAGAGACCTTTAATTACTAGACAATTTACAGCACCTGCCATTGGTACTTATTATATATTTTTTCTTAATACATTATAAATACTATAACATAGTACAGTAACCAAGGTTCGTAAATACTAAATAACCAATTTCAGTAAAGTTTCAGTAAAGTGTTTGTGGCCCAAGTTTATAAAACAACACACTAAACATTTAAGAAAGTTGTAAACGGAGTTCCTACTATGAAACAGAAACGAGTCTTCAATAATCTTCTTCATTGCAAGAGCTCTCAAAGAGCTGTGTTTGTCATGTTAATCGCCTTCTTCGAGTGATGCCAATACGGATATGAAACGGCAGCGGTTCGTAGATCGAATGACAGCGTTTGGATTGTGATTGGTTGGGGAAAGGTTTCCGGAGATTCTTTTGTGAAGTTGAGTCGCCAGTAATCGAGCGGTATGCACCGCCATCGATGCCAAACGAAATGGAAACGATGAGGAAGAGATGAAATAATTGAAGACAAATCAGAACACAACCCTTTTCACAGGTGTGTATACCCAGATGAGAAATCTACTTGAATTTACACTAAAAAAAATACAATGAGAATAGCCCTTGACACGTGGAGACCGGGGCAGAAACGAAATCGAATCAGAAAACTGAAGTCTAAGTAAGGAAGCAAAGATGGATAGACTTGAAACGATCCAAGAAGGTGGAAGATCGAGAGAATTGATCCTAAATCCAAATACAAAAAAAGGAAAAAAAAAAAAGGAAAAATCTTTCTTTACCGGTTTGCAAAACGTGTTTAAGCTGAGAGGTTGAGTGGTTGCTTGCTTATGATTTTCTGCTGTGTGGAGATGAGAGAGATGAATGAGTTGTGAAGGAGAAGAGCGACCTGTCCTTTCTTTCTTTTTTCTTTCCTTTAATCTTTTCCATTTTTACGTTTATAATTTCTAATGATTTAACATTTTTCCCTACAATAAAAACCAATCACTCACTTATTTCGTTGTTTCCTTCTTGTGTTTTTCATGCGGAGTTATTATTAAATTAACAAAAATCAGTATAAATGGCATTAAAATAAAGTTGAATTCTGATTTTGATTAATTTCATCTATCTATTAGGGGAGGGCGTTCGGGTATCCGTTCGGATTCGGTTCAGATCTATTCGGATTTCGGGTTTTTGGAGTCAAATATTTCAGCCCCATTCGGGTATTTCTAAATTTCGGTTCGGGTTCGGTTCGGATCTTTGCGGATCGGGTCGAGTTCAAATAACACATTTAAATTATTTTTAAAATTTTAAATTCATTATATATTTGAAATTTCTCAAAATTTATAAAACAATAATATATTACATAAAAATTTGAATAACATATTTCAAAATACCTAAACTCAAGATATAAATTGGTTTGGTTTGAATATTTGGGTAGATAATCAATAGATATTTCAAGTATTTTTGAAATTTTGAGTATATTTTAGCTATTTTAGATATTTATTTTTGATTATTTATATATATTTTTAAATATTTTAGACTACTTAAAAGTATCTTAAATATTTGGATGTTCTTAATATACATTAAATCTAAAAATAATTAATATATTTAGGTATATAATTCTATTTCAGATACATTCGAGTACCCAAAATACTTCGTTTCGGGTCGGGTTCGGATTTGGTTCTCTAGATACCAAAATTTTGAACCCGTTCAGATATTTAATCAATTTTTATTCGGGTTTGATACTATTTTTTTGGATCGGGTTCGGTTCTTCGGATTTGGTATTTTTTTGCCCATTCCATTATACTACTGTAATGCATTATTAGTGAAAATGGATTACGTGTATCACAATCACATTCAGTCATGAAATATTTTTTGTTGAAATATTTTGAAAATATTGGGCATATTCATTCAAACTAAAATCCGCGTTTTTTTAAATGTAAAATTGAACACCTTAATAGTAGCACCCAGATTGTGAAATATTTTTACAACATTATTACTAATAGATCATTTTAACTTTTTTTGGTTATAAGAATATACAAATGACCATAAAATCATACGGATATAAAGTTTCATTTAATAGATATTCAATTAAATTAAATTATACATTATATAAAATACATAAATATGTTAAACAAAATTTGCATTGAAAAAGTATTCAGACCTTAATATTTTAATTTCAAATTTTGAATTAAATTTTAACAACAATTATAAATTACTAAAACTATAAAAAATCTCACATTCAAAATTTGTGATTAATGGTTCAAATTTTGTTACATCAAATATATAATTTTTAATAAAATCATATTAATAGGAAGTCTCAGTTAATAAATATTCATACTAAAATATACTATATATCTATATTAACATTATTTAAATTTAATTATATATCATACAAAATGTTTATTTTGATTTATTTACAAATAAAAGTATTGTAAATAAATAAAAGTGATTTTTTGATGTATGTGCTTACTCCATTTTAATTATAAGTAGTTACCCGATTCTCAATAATTTATATATTTATTATTTTATAATACGTAAAATAAACACAAAATAAATAATCATATGTAAAAATAATTTATATACATAATATTCATCCCTCGCAATGTGAGGGTCTTAACCTAGTACTAACTATAAAACAAACAACATTTAAATGCAATATTTAGATGTTGTATTCAGATGCTACATCTAGACGATGCATCAAATACAAAAATGAACATGGTCTAAATGATTGATTTTTGACGGGGCTGAAATGGCTTGGTGAACAAAAATTTGAAATTTTTTCGTATGTGACTGAAAGTTTGACGATTATAATGGTATATTTTTTAGTTATAAATTTTTTGGCTTAAATTTTAAAGTTGGAGAATATTTTGTTAAGTTTCTTGTTATAGTTATAAATTATCAGCTATTATAATGTTGTTAATTAACTACAAATGGACATATCTTAATCTCGCTAAATTATTTAAAAGAAAAAAATATGGTGTTTCACATTCATTAACTTGTGGTTTTTATTATATAGATAAAAAATTTAGTGATTGGTTCGTATCTAATAATACTAAAAGCAAAATATACTCAATGGGGAGGCATGCCACGTCCTCATAAAAAACCGTCCACTCAGATGTTGACAGCTCACACTCCTTGCCATGTCATGAATAACTTTCCCGAGATTTCATAGACGTGTTTGGGTTTCATAAAATACTTGGACCTTTCCTAATTAAAAGCTAATCTCCTCTAAGCTTACTTTATGGCCCAGCTTATCAATACGAAAACCAACTCATATACTGTTCATCTTCCTCACCTCTATGAGAGAATCCCTTGACGTTTTGATCTCCTCAGCTCATCCCATGTAACGTTCGCCTACCACTTTTAATACACTTAAACCACCATTGTTACTGCCTCAATCAAAAAACCTATGAAACTCAATGTCAATAATCATAAATGATAACTCACATACGCATAGTTTAGTAAACTATCAAGGAGTTTTGAAAGGTAATCACTTAAACCAACTCAAAAACCTGTTTCTTCCTCTCTTTTCATATTACATTGATAGTTTACTAAACTATGCGTATATGAGTTATCATTTATGATTATTGACATTGACAAAAGGATAATGGTTTTGGAGTGGCCTGCTACAGTTTGGTTAAGATGCTCGTATGATTATTGTTCTATAGAATTGTCACAAATCCATTGCTTCTCTTAAATACATGCCAATATTATCATTCGCTTCAAATCAGTATTGGTTCTGGGAGGAAATTGTGACAATATGCGTGTTAAGAAAAGGGAAACATCACGGGAAGAAGAACAATTCTTAAAGGCTAAACGTGACAGCTAGGGCCGTACAAATATTTGTTAAAAAAAAGGGAAACGTCACGAGAAGAAGAACAAGTCTTAAAGGCTAAACATGACAGCTAGGGCCATACAAATCTTTGTTAACGATCACCTTCTTTGCCTCGATGTTTTTAAAACAAATGATGTAATATATTTTCCCTACATAGGGCGTAAATTTGCTATTACTCATTCTAAGTTTTTACTTCGAGACTTAATAGCTTCTCCTATGCATTGTTAAGTTTGCCATGGGCTGACCGATGGGATAGTTAGTCAAAGTCAACATTTGCAGTCTACAGAGAGCAAATTTAGGCATGTGACAATTACTTAGTAAAAAAAAATGATTAGTCCCATTCTCAAGACTGTTCCTGGATCCACCGATTCATTACTTTCGGAGAGGACAAGTTTTAGTAGTAGCATTTGATTTGTCAAATGAATCAAACAAGTTTTGTTTGTAAAGGGTGTTATTACTATCGATGGATTTTATGCTATCTTTTGTTTTCTTATTCTTGAACAAAATTAGATATAGGAAACATATTTAACAAGAACGTTAAATTTGTAGTTTCAGAGTGCATAAATATTTATATTCAAATAGAACTTAAATTCACAAATTCCATTACAGAAATAATAATACACCAAAACACCCTAAATAATAACATATACAAAACAAAAAAAAAATTGAAAAAAACACAAGAGTAAAAATAGCACAATATAGAGATAATTATATTATTAATCATAAACATGCTGGCAAAATAAGAATAAAAATTAAAATAAATTAAAAAAACAGATAAACAGAGTCGACCGAAAGACCATTAGAAGTAAGGGTGTTCAATCCGAATATCGGTTTGGTTTCAGTTCATTTTTTTGGTTTTTTCGGTAATTCGGTCGTGGAGCCAAATATACTCAATGGGGAGGCATGCCACGTCCTCATAAAAAATCGTCCACTCAGATGTTGACAGCTC
>NC_027753.1:3944355-3952018 GCF_000695525.1 Brassica oleracea var. oleracea
TTTGCCTCGATGTTTTTAAAACAAATGAAGTAATATATTTTCCTTACATAGGGCGTAAATTTGCTGTTACTCATTCTAAGTTTTTACTTCAAGACTTAATAGCTTCTCCTATGCATTGTTAAGTTTGCCATGGGCTGACCGATGGGATAGTTAGTCAAAGTCAACATTTGCAGTCTACAGAGAGCAGATTTAGGCATGTGACAATTACTTAGTAAAAAAAAATGATTAGTCCCATTCTCAAGACTGTTCCTGGATCCACCGATTCATTACTTTCGGAGAGGACAAGTTTTAGTAGTAGCATTTGATTTGTCAAATGAATCAAACAAGTTTTGTTTGTAAAGGGTGTTATTACTATCGATGGATTTTATGCTATCTTTTGTTTTCTTATTCTTGAACAAAATTAGATATAGGAAAAATATATAACAAGAACGTTAAATTTGTAGTTTCAGAGTGCATAAATATTTATATTCAAATAGAACTTAAATTCACAAATTCCATTACAGAAATAATAATACACCAAAACACCCTAAATAATAACATATACAAAACAAAAAAAAAATTGAAAAAAACACAAGAGTAAAAATAGCACAATATAGAGATAATTATATTATTAATCATAAACATGCTGGCAAAATAAGAATAAAAATTAAAATAAATTAAAAAAACAGATAAACAGAGTCGACCGAAAGACCATTAGAAGTAAGGGTGTTCAATCCGGATATCGATTTGGTTTCAGTTCATTTTTTCGGTTTTTTCGGTAATTCGGTCGTTGAGCCAAATATACTCAATGGGGAGGCATGCCACGTCCTCATAAAAAATCGTCCACTCAGATGTTGACAGCTCACACTCCTTGCCATGTCATGAATAACTTTCCCGAGATTTCATAGACGTGTTTGGATTTCATAAAATATTTGGACTTTTCCTAATTAAAAGCTAATCTCCTCTAAGCTTACTTTATGGCCCAGCTTATCAGTACGAAAACCAACTCATATATTGTTCATCTTTCTCACCTCTATGAGAGAATCCCTTGACGTATTGATCTCCTCAGCTCATCCCGTGTAACGTTCGCCTACCACTTTTAATTGTAGCAGGCCACTCCAAAACCATTATCCTTTTGTCAATGTCGATAATCATAAATGATAACTCACATACGCATAGTTTAGTAAACTATCAAGGAGTATTGTAAGGTAATCACTTAAACCAACTCAGAAACCTGTTTCTTCCTCTCTTTTCATATTACATTGATAGTTTACTAAACTATGCGTATGTGAGTTATCATTTATGATTATCGACATTGACAAAAGGATAATGGTTTTGGAGTGGCCTGCTACATTTTGGTTAAGACGCTCTTATGATTATTGTTCTATAGAATTGTCACAAATCCAGTGCTTCTCATAAATACATGCCAATATTATCATTCGCTTCAAATCAGTATTGGTTCTGGGCGGAAATTGTGACAATATGCGTGTTAAAAAAAGGGAAACGTCACGAGAAGAAGAACAAGTCTTAAAGGCTAAACATGACAGCTAGGGCCATACAAATCTTTGTTAACGATCACCTTCTTTGCCTCGATGTTTTTAAAACAAATGATGTAATATATTTTACCTACATAGGGCGTAAATTTGTTGTTACTCATTCTAAGTTTTTACTTCGAGACTTAATAGCTTCTCCTACGCATTGTTAAGTTTGCCATGGGCTGACCGATGGGATAGTTAGTCAAAGTCAACATTTGCAGTCTACAGAGAGTAGATTTAGGCATGTGACAATTACTTAGTAAAAAAAACAAAGATTAGTCTCATTCTCAAGACTGTTCCTGGATCCACCGATTCATTACTTTCGGAGAGGAAAAGTTTTAGTACTAGCATTTGATTTGTCAAATGAATCAAACAAGTTTTGTTTGTAAAGGGTGTAATTACTATCGATGGATTTTATGCTATCTTTTGTTTTCTTATTCTTGAACAAAATTAGATATAGGAAAAATATTTAACACGAACGTTAAATTTGTAGTTTTAGAGTGTATAAATATTTATATTCAAATAGAACTTAAATTCACAAATTCCATTACAGAAATAATAATACACCAAAACACCCTAAATAATAACCGATACAAAACAAAAAAATTGAAAAAAACACAAGAGTAAAAATAGCACAATATAGAAATAATTATATTATTAATCATAAACATGCTGGAAAAATAAGAATAAAAATTAAAATAAATTAAAAAAACAGATAAACATAGTCGACCGAAAGACCATTAGAAGTAAGGGTGTTCAATCCGGAAATCGGTTTGGTTTCAGTTCATTTTTTTGGTTTTTTCAGTAATTCGGTCGTGGAGCCAAATATACTCAATGGGGAGGCATGCCACGTCCTCATAAAAAATCGTCCACTCAGATGTTGACAGCTCACACTCCTTGCCATGTCATGAATAACTTTCCGGAGATTTCATAGACGTGTTTGGGTTTCATAAAATACTTGGGCCTTTCCTAATTAAAAGCTAATCTCCTCTAAGCTTACTTTATGGCCCATCTTATCAGTACGAAAACCAACTCATATACTGTTCATCTTCCTCATCTCTATGAGAGAATCCCTTGACGTTTTGATCTCCTCATCTCATCCCGTGTAACGTTCGCCTATCACTTTTAATACACTAAAACCACCATTGTTACTGCCTCAATCAAAAAACCTATGAAACTCAATGTCAATAATCATAAATGATAACTCATATACGCATAGTTTAGTAAACTATCAAGGAGTTTTGTAAGGTAATCACTTAAACCAACTCAGAAACCTGTTTCTTTCTCTCTTTTCATATTACATTGATAGTTTACTAAACTATGCGTATATGAGTTATCATTTATGATTATTGACATTGACAAAAGGATAATGGTTTTGGAGTGGCCTGCTACAGTTTGGTTAAGATGCTCTTATGATTATTGTTCTATAGAATTGTCACAAATCCATTGCTTCTGTTAAATACATGCCAATATTATGATTCGCTTCAAATCAGTATTGGTTCTGGGAGGAAATTGTGACAATATGCGTGTTAAGAAAAGAGAAACATCACGAGAAGAAGAACAAGTCTTAAAGGCTAAACGTGACAGCTAGGGCCGTACAAATCTTTGTTAACGATCACCTTCTTTGCCTCGATGTTTTTAAAACAAATGATGTAATATACTTTCCCTACATAGGGGGTAAATTTGTTGTTACTCATTCTAAGTTTTTACTTCGAGACTTAATAGCTTCTCCTACGCATTGTTAAGTTTGCCATGGGCTGACCGATGGGATAGTTAGTCAAATTCAACATTTGCAGTCTGCAGAGAGCAGATTTAGGCATGTGACAATTACTTAGTAAAAAAAAAAAAGATTAGTCCCATTTTCAAGACTGTTCCTGGATCCACCGATTCATTACTTTTGGAGAGGACAAGTTTTAGTAGTAGCATTTGATTTGTCAAATGAATCAAACAAGTTTTGTTTGTAAAGGGTGTTATTACTATCGATGGATTTTATGCTATCTTTTGTTTTCTTATTCTTGAACAAAATTAGATATAGGAAAAATATTTAACAAGAACTTTAAATTTGTAGTTTCAGAGTGCATAAATATTTATATTCAAATAGAACTTAAATTCACAAATTCCATTACAGAAATAATAATACACCAAAACACCCTAAATAATAACAGATACAAAACAAAAAAAATTGAAAAAAACACAAGAGTAAAATAGCACAATATAGAAATAATTATATTATTAATCATAAACATGCTGGCAAAATAAGAATAAAAATTAAAATAAATTAAAAAACAGATAAACAGAGTCGACCGAAAGACCATAAGAAGTAAGGGTGTTCAATCCGGATATCGGTTTGGTTTCAGTTCATTTTTTTGGTTTTTTCGGTAATCCGGTCGTTGAGCCAAATATACTCAATGGGGAGGCATGCCATGTCCTCATAAAAAATCGTCCACTCAGATGTTGACAGCTCGCACTCCTTGCCATGTCATGAATAACTTTCCCGAGATTTCATAGACGTGTTTGGGTTTCATAAAATACTTGGGCCTTTTCTAATTAAAAGCTAATCTCCGCTAAGCTTACTTTATGGCCCAGCTTATCAGTACGAAAACCAACTCATATACTGTTCATCTTCCTCACCTCTACGAGAGAATCCCTTGACGTTTTGATCTCCTCAGCTCATCCCGTGTAACGTTCGCCTACCACTTTTAATACACTTAAACCACCATTGTTACTGCCTCAATCAAAAAACCTATGAAACTTAATGTCAATAATCATTAATGATAACTCACATATGCATAGTTTAGTAAACTATCAAGGAGTTTTGTAAGGTAATCACTTAAACCAACTCAAAAACCTGTTTCTTCCTATCTTTTCATATTACATTGATAGTTTACTAAACTATGCGTATGTGAGTTATCATTTATGTAGCAGGCCACTCCAAAACCATTATCCTTTTGTCAATGTCAATAATCATAAATGATAACTCACATACGCATAGTTTAGTAAACTATCAAGGAGTTTTGTAAGGTAATCACTTAAACCAACTCAAAAACCTGTTTCTTCCTATCTTTTCATATTACATTGATAGTTTACTAAACTATGCGTATGTGAGTTATCATTTATGATTATTGACATTGACAAAAGGATAATGGTTTTGGAGTGGCCTGCTACAGTTTGGTTAAGATGCTCTTATGATTATTGTTCTATAGAATTGTCACAAATCCAGTGCTTCTCTTAAATACATGCCAATATTATCATTCGCTTCAAATCAGTATTGGTTCGAAGAGGGAATTGTGACAATATGCGTGTTAAGAAAAGAGAAACATCACGAGAAGACGAACAAGTCTTAAAGGCTAAACGTGACAGCTAGGGCCGTACAAATATTTGTTAACGATCACCTTTTTTGCCTCGATGTTTTTAAAACAAATGAAGTAATATATTTTCCTTACATAGGGCGTAAATTTGCTGTTACTCATTCTAAGTTTTTACTTCAAGACTTAATAGCTTCTCCTATGCATTGTTAAGTTTGCCATGGGCTGACCGATGGGATAGTTAGTCAAAGTCAACATTTGCAGTCTACAGAGAGCAAATTTAGGCATGTGACAATTACTTAGTAAAAAAAAAAGATTAATCACATTCTCAAGACTGTTCCTGGATCCACCGATTCATTACTTTCGGAGAGGACAAGTTTTAGTATTAGCATTTTGATTTGTCATACGAATCAAACAAGTTTTGTTTGTAAAGGGTGTTATTACTATCGATGGATTTTATGCTATCTTTTGTTTTCTTATTCTTGAACAAAATTAGATATAGGAAACATATTTAACAAGAACGTTAAATTTGTAGTTTCAGAGTGCATAAATATTTATATTCAAATAGAACTTAAATTCACAAATTCCATTACAGAAATAATAATACACCAAAACACCCTAAATAATAACAGATACAAAACAAAAAAATTGAAAAAAATACAAGAGTAAAAATAGCACGATATAAAAATAAGTATGTTAATAATCACAAACATGCTGGCAAAATAAGAATAAAAATAAAAATAAATTAAAAAAACAGATAAACAGAGTCGACCGAAAGACCATTCGAAGTAAGGGTGTTCAATCCGGATATCGGTTTGGTTTCAGTTCATTTTTTTAGTTTTTTCAGTAATTCTGTCGTTGAGCCAAATATACTCAATGGGGAGGCATGCCACGTTCTCATAAAAAATCGTCCACTCAGATGTTGACAGCTCACACTCCTTGCCATGTCATGAATAACTTTCCCGTGATTTCATAGACGTGTTTGGGTTTCATAAAATACTTGGGTTTTTCCTAATTAAAAGCTAATCTCCTCTAAGCTTACTTTATGGCCCAACTTATCAGTACGAAAACCAACTCATATACTGTTCATCTTCCTCACCGCTATGAGAGAATCCCTTGACGTTTTGATCTCCTCAGTTCATCCCGTGTAACGTTCGCCTACCACTTTTAATACACTTAAATCACCATTGTTACTGCCTCAATCAAAAAACCTATGAAACTCAATGTCAATAATCATAAATGATAACTCACATACGCATAGTTTAGTTAACTATCAAGGAGTTTTGTAAGGTAATCACTTAAACCTCAGGTTTTTGAGTAGGTTTAAGTGATTACCTTACAAAACTCCTTGATAGTTAACTAAACTATGCGTATGTGAGTTATCATTTATGATTATTGACATTGACAAAAGGATAATGGTTTTGGAGTGGCCTGCTACAGTTTGGTTAAGATGCTCTTATGATTATTGTTCTATAGAATTGTCACAAATCCAGTGCTTCTCTTAAATACATGCCAATATTATCATTCGCTTCAAATCATTATTGGTTCGAAGTGGAAATTTTGACAATATGCGTGTTAAGAAAAGGGAAACATCACGAGAAGACGAACAAGTCTTAAAGGCTAAACGTGACAGCTAGGGCCGTACAAATATTTGTTAACGATCACCTTCTTTGCCTCGATGTTTTTAAAACAAATGATGTAATATATTTTCCCTACATAGGGCGTAAATTTGCTGTTACTCATTCTAAGTTTTTACTTTGAGACTTAATAGCTTCTCCTACGCATTGTTAAGTTTGCCATGGGCTGACCCGATGGGATAGTTAGTCAAAGTCAACATTTGCAGTCTGCAGAGAGCAAATTTATGCATGTGACAATTACTTAGTAAAAAAAAAAGATTAGTCCCATTCTCAAGATTGTTCCTGGATCCACCGATTCATTACTTTCGGAGAGGACAAGTTTTAGTAGTAGCATTTTGATTTGTCAAATGAATCAAACAAGTTTTGTTTGTAAAGGGTGTTATTACTATCGATGGATTTTATGCTATTTTTTGTTTTCTTATTCTTGAACAAAATTAGATATAGGAAAAATATTTAACAAGAACGTTAAATTTGTAGTTTCAGAGTGCATAAATATTTATATTCAAATAGAACTTAAATTCTCAAACTCCATTACAGAAATAATAATACACCAAAACACCCTAAATAATAACAGATACAAAACAAAAAAATTGAAAAAAACACAAGAGTAAAAATATCACAATATAGAAATAATTATATTAATAATCATAAACATGCTGGCAAAATAAGAATAAAAATAAAAATAAATTAAAAAAACAGATAAACAGAGTCGACCGAAAGACCATTAGAAGTAAGGGTGTTCAATCCGAATATCGGTTTGGTTTCAGTTCATTTTTTTGGTTTTTTCGGTAATTCTGTCGTTGAGCCAAATATACTCAATTGGGAGGCATGCCACATCCTCATAAAAAATCATCCACTCAGATGTTGACAGCTCACACTCCTTGCCATGTCATGAATAACTTTCCCGTGATTTCATAGACGTTTTTGGGTTTCATAAAATACTTGGGCCTTTCCTAATTAAAAGCTAATCTCCTCTAAGCTTACTTTATGGCCCAACTTATCAGTACGAAAACCAACTCATATACTGTTCATCTTCCTCACCTCTATGAGAAAATCCCTTGACGTTTTGATCTCCTCAGCTCATCACGTGTAACGTTCGCCTACAACTTTTAATACACTTAAACTACCATTGTTACTGCCTCAATCAAACAACCTATGAAACTCAATGTCAATAATCATAAATGATAACTCACATACGCATAGTTTA
>NC_027753.1:3952026-3987137 GCF_000695525.1 Brassica oleracea var. oleracea
AAACCTGTTTCTTCCTCTCTTTTCATATTACATTGATAGTTTACTAAACTATGCGTATGTGAGTTATCATTTATGATTATTGACATTGACAAAAGGATAATGGTTTTGGAGTGGCCTGCTACAGTTTGGTTAAGATGCTCGTATGATTATTGTTCTATAGAATTGTCACAAATCCATTGCTTCTCTTAAATACATGCCAATATTATCATTCGCTTCAAATCATTATTGGTTCTGGGAGGAAATTGTGACAATATGCGTGTTAAGAAAAGGGAAACATTACGGGAAGAAGAACAATTCTTAAAGGCTAAACATGACAGCTAGGGCCGTACAAATCTTTGTTAACGATCACCTTCTTTGCCTCGATGTTTTTAAAACAAATGATGTAATATATTTTCCCTACATAGGGCGTAAATTTGTTGTTACTCATTCTAAGTTTTTACTTCGAGACTTAATAGCGTCTCCTACGTATTGTTAAGTTTGCCATGGGCTGACCGATGGGATAGTTAGTCAAAGTCAACATTTGCAGTCTGCAGAGAGCAGATTTAGGCATGTGACAATTACTTAGTAAAAAAAAAAGATTAGTCCCATTCTCAAGACTGTTCCTGGATCCACCGATTCATTACTTTCAGAGAGGACAAGTTTTAGTAGTAGCATTTGATTTGTCAAATGAATCAAACAAGTTTTGTTTGTAAAGGGTGTTATTACTATTGATGGATTTTATGCTATCTTTTGTTTTCTTATTCTTGAACAAAATTAGATATACGAAAAATATTTAACAAGAACGTTAAATTTGTAGTTTCAGAGTGCATAAGTATTTATATTCAAATAGAACTTAAATTCACAAATTCCATTACAGAAATAATAATACACCAAAACACCCTAAATAATAACAGATACAAAACAAAAAAATTGAAAAAAACACAAGAGTAAAATAGCACAATATAGAAATAATTATATTATTAATCATAAACATGCTGGCAAAATAAGAATAAAAATAAAAATAATTTAAAAAATCAGATAAACAGAGTCGACCGAAAGACCATTAGAAGTAATGGTGTTCAATCCGGATATCGGTTTGGTTTCAGTTCATTTTTTTGGTTTTTTCGGTAATTCGGTTTATAAAAAATAGCTACCATATTAAAACTATATTTAATTTGATTCGGTTTGGTTTATATACCATCGGTTTTCAGATTATTCGGTTTTATACCAAAACCACATAAATATATTAATCTTCTATAATATTTTATAAATTTTAATATATATGATTATATATTGGTTTTAATATAACATGAATATATTTTCGTTTTCTAATAGACTATTTTTTTAATTTTACTATTTAAAAAATTAATAAACATATTAATTTTATAATAATAATATTTTCTATTGAAAATAAGAAAGTTAGTATTTCATAATATTATTGAATAACTAAATATTAACACACATATTTGTCCATAAAATGTAAATGTAATGTTTTGTTTAGTTTCATAAAAATGAAAAAATAAATTTTAACATAAAATAAAATATTAAATTACTAAAATAAAATGAAGATCTTATGAATAAAATAAATTATTTATATATTATAAAATATATTTTTATAATTTACATATAATTATACTACTGTATTTTAATTGATCGGTTTATTCGGTTTGATCGGTTTACATACCATATTTAATACCGCGTTTTCTTAAAAATAACATATATTCGGTATATTCAGTATTACCAAATACAAACCATTTTCTCTTTTTCGATTTGATTATGTTTTAAATGGTTATGTTTTTTACCAGATTAAACACCCTTAATTAGAACTTTATATTTTGTAATTAGCTAAAATTAATTAACAATACCATAATTTTATACATTGTTTAGAGAAAAATGTAGGATAATCCGCGCGTAACGCGGACACAGATCTAGTATGATTAAGAATTTGTAAGATAACCTAAGCATTTCACTAAAAAACAAGTTGCACAATGGTGAAAACAAACACAGAAAGTCAACATCTCTGATGGGTAAATTAACCAAGCCTTGGTGATGAGAGTTGCCTCTGGTTGCTCAGTCTGTCCTTCTATTCACACTGCCCGTTCGCCTGCAAAATATAAAGATTTTTCTTTTATTACATAGTGACTTCAGAGTTCAGATTCAAAACAGATTAAGAAAACAACCTTGCACGCAGCCAAATTATCGCAACCACATATCAAATAGCCATTAGCAACATCAACAGCTTGCGGTGCTCCTCCACCATCACTTCTCTGAACCATATGCACAAAAAATAAAACGTAAGTTATAATGAATAGTAATAAGACCATATCCAGGCCTACAACTATATATACCTTGTAGAAATCGACTGCTATGAAGTTAGCCCACCGTTGTCCAGCAGCTTGGTAACATGCCTTGATGGATTCAAGAAGAGGAGCAGAGTTTTGTTTACATGCTACTACAAAATCCGGTGCATCTGGAAAATGGTTAGCAAGAACAAGAGATTTCGATTTATCGCTCATAGGTGCTGATTGAGGTCTGTTTGGACACACTCCTGCTTTCAACCCTCCATTTCCATCTGCAATTTGTTTCTTCATTCATTAGCAAAATATGTTCGTATAAATTTGTATATAATATGGTTTGCAGCACATAGATAGGGACTCACATTGATTCTCAACCATATACTTCCACTGATATGCGATTCCTTCGGTTGCTTCTTTACTTCTATCAGATGTGAAAACTAGCAATCTTTGGTTTTGTCGTATCATGTCGTCAAGCTTTGGCCAATCTGCTCCATTTTTCGGCATTCTAGTAACCGGAAACATGAACATTCGTAGCCCTGCCGTGTCAAACACTCTTGTTAGACCCTTGGGAGATTTCACATAGTCTTCGATAATAATCGTTACAACTTCGTCCCTGTTATTCTCTAAAAACAATTGAATCTCCCTTAGAACGTTAACCGCCGGTTGCTGCCATTTTACACCAAACAAACAAAAAAACACAAATCACAAACATTTTCGTATACAAAACTGGTCATGGACATAGCCAAATAAAATATTGACTTTAGATCTCAATTTTTAAGAGTTAATATATATAAACACAAGTCCCTAAATTTTAAAAATATTTACTAAAATTCTTAATAAATTGTCTATGGCCTCTAAAATCTTAGGACATGCATGTTCGTATACAATACATAACAGAAAAAAAGTACTTAAACTTACGAAAGCTGTGAAATTAAAACACGTCCCATCGAAAGAATGACAAAGCCAGACATCGTTTTGAAAGTCGTACATGTCGAGCATAAACCCTCTTACACCGTTCTGCAATAGTAATCATCAAACCCACAAAAGATTCACACTTTGCAAGAAATCTTTGAAAGAGATTACTAATGTTTGAAACTTTGTATTGAGTATGGAGGGAAGAATCTTACAGCGAGTTGGCTTGTGATCGAGTCTTGCTGATTAGTAGGAGCCAAGATCACAGAACCGGTCTTTGATACTTCCCCCAATCGAGCAAACGAGTTGTGAGTTGTTAACCATGAGTACTTGTTGAAAGGCAAGCCCTTTACCTTTTGATATATAATCAATTGATTAATTAGTTTAAATGAAAATAGTCCATAAGATTCTTCTAACGTCTAAACTTCATTGATATCAAATCGGATTCAACAATAACACATTTCTTTCTATTCATCCTTATAACTAACTATATATATCTTCATTTTCAGTTTTACAATATCTAGATGTTGGTTTTCATCAATTGTCATAAACTGGTCCATATGATTATACTGATAAAAGTAAAAAGTGTGAACCTTTGAGATGGGGTTGATTGGTTGAATTCGAGAGCATCTGGGTCTCAAGTTGTTGTTGGCTAGACATGTTTCACAGTGTAGTCCAGCGTCACAGCTCTTGTTTAGAATGCATGTCTTTCCTTCCTACGATCCAAAACAAAAAGATATATGTTAACGTTTCTGTTTTTTTTCTTGGAAACCGATTACTCAAATTAAGATCACTAGACGACCCATTACATAATTCAAAATAATGAGCAATACGTTTCATTAGAACCAGAAATAAAAGATTTAGGTAGACAAAGATCCTCTGTTCCAAAACAGAGGACATACACAAAGGGACATGTTGTATGTTTGACAAGAATTGCTTACCTTGAGAGCAGACGAAATCTCAAAAATACAAGAAGCTTGAAACAGAAAAACAATGAGAAGGAAGAATAATCTTTGAAACATGGTTTTCTTCGCTGAGAAAATGTAACCCAATACGAAAGAAGAGGAGGAGGCAAAGGATAGCTAGTTCATCATCACTGTTGTTTGCTTTTGCGTGAAGATTCTAACGAGCAAGAAACAAACAAAAAAGCAACAAAATAGTAAAGAATCTGACGATTTTAAGGATAAAATAAAAGAGTGAACGGAAGTGCGCGCGTGTTGGTGAATACATGATGATGTAAAAGCTGCAAAAGTGGGTTGTTGTTGTGCGTTTCCTTTCCAAGGTCTTTGATTCATATAGTCTTAGTTATGGACCCATTTATCTGATACGCGAGCTCAGTGGCGGACCCAGACCTTTCTTTTAGGTGGGTCAAAATTTAAAATGGACTTTAATCAAACAAAAAAAAAGGTAAAAATGGGTGTCAAAACGGGTATCGAACTCGGGTTAAGGAGGGTCATAGGAGGAGACTGAACCACCAAAGCTACCAAATCGTAAACAATAGCCTAACAAAATCAACTTTATATTAATTAAGGTGTGGCAACTGACCCACTATCTATACATGTAGGTCCGCCTCTGCGCGAGCTCGCGGTGTTTATTTTTCGATAGTTACATAAACATTTCAAAACACAACAACTTAATGGTTTCATTTGGATTGGATCGGTTCGGATAATGTTGGGTTTAGATCGGGTTTCTATTTTTATGAAATCTGAAGTGGAAACGAAGTATAAATGGTTTGGGTTTGGTTCAAGTTTAAAACCAAAATCCCGAAAATACCCAAAAATCTGAATTAAACCTAAAAAACTCGAAACAACTGGGACAATTCAGGGTTTTTAGATATCTTTTACTTATAAATATCCAAAAACCCTGAATTCAAGTAATTAATATTTTATTATATTTTGAATATTGATGTACCTGCTCTGTTTTGGTTTTTCGGGTTTAGAGAAATAGGAATCGATTGGAGTTTTTATGTATATGATCTATATATATATGCCGTGAATCATAGTAATACTTCAAATCAAAGAGTCAAGTTTAAGGTTAAGTAATAATTGTACTTCAGGTTTAATAGTTTAGATGTCTACACATAACATTTTGATTGTTTATATGTTGTAATTTATTGTTTCAAATATTCAATTCTTTTAGTTGTTTGTTTACATGAATGTGTATGTACTTTGTAAAAATTTGTAATCTAATCTATTAAAACAAAATATAGGAATATATATATATATATAATATTATATATTAATTGTTAATATGGTGAAACTCTAATTTTATGTTTCTTATAGTTTAACTAATATAAATCAATTTTGGTATATATATATTATATAGTGTAATGCACCCCCTGTTCGAAAACGCGGCCGCCTAGGCGCGACTTGGAGCTTGACCGTGGCGAGGAGAGGCAATTCAGTGACTCAAATCGGTGGACCGCACAACGTCCGCGTTTATCCGCGTTGTCCGCGTAAATCTGAAACGCGGCCGCCTAGTTCAAGACAAAATTGTGGGCCAACCGTTCTCTGTTCACGAATTCAAGGTAATAATCTTTTTTCTTTTGCTTCTTCGTTTTGCTCGCATGTGTTTGTTTGAAACTGATTTTAATTCTTTGTCTGGATTCAACGTACTTGTTTGTTTTTATCCTCTTTATGTTCACGTTTTTTTTTATGTTATCAAAACATAGAAGACTAATGTTTCCTGTCATCAAATTATTGAAGACTCATACATTGTAGTTCTTGTTCACACGAAGAATCATACATCGCATATAACATGTGTATATCATTAACTCAAGTAGGAGTTTAGTTTTTTTGTTAATGAACTTCTGAGAAATTTGATTTTAATTTGTTATTGATGGTCAGTCAAGTGTTTGTATCTAACATGATGTCTCTCTTTATATGCTCTGGTTTATAGGTATTGGTTATTGTATGTCTTTTTATTTGCCATGGTTTAAATGCAAGTTTGATCGTATTGTCCAAACTATTGCAGGTGTATGCTGCAAGATCTAACTCCTAACCCATCTTCCCAATTCATGGTGATTACTTACTTGATCTGAAGACAAAAAGGATGAAGACTTGCAATCTTTTATTGTATTTTGTGTTTTCAAGATCAAAACATTGTGTTTTTTTTTTGTTTATCTCATGAATTGGAAGTTTCTTTTTGTGACTTTTGAATCAGATGTATACTGGAAAAACAATGTTATTCTGTAAAAGTTATATAAGCATGTACTAAAACATATATTTGGTACTTAAACATATTATAAATATATTAAATCGTATTAAAAACTAGGTCCCGCGTATACCCCGATTACACCCCGATTTTTTGGTAACTCGCTAGGCCAGGAGTAGCCTCCCGACTAGCGCCTAGCGTAGTTCGGAACAGGGAATGCACCGAAGATACATCTAATCTATTAATAGTATATATATATATATATATGTATTATTAAGAGAATTTATAAATTGATAAATGGGTTCATGTACTAAATTAATACATTAGATAAGCCATAGAAAGCCCATAACTATTTTTTGTGTTTTTTATTAAACACTATTAACCTGTCTGTTTGTTCACTAATAGTTTAGGCATAGACAATCAGTTTTTGGTTGCATACGAGTTTGTTTGTTTTCGGTTTGGTTATGGTTTCTAGTTTTCCAGTTGAAAGAGATATAAAAACCGTTTGGTTATTTATGAACTTGAGTTTGGTTTTCGTTTTCTTATTTTTGTTTTCGGTTGGTGCGGATAATAATAAGCAACCCGACAAAATTTCAATTTGGTTCTTGTTTGGTTTTCGTTTTTGGATAGTTTTGAATAATTTGGGTTAAAAAAATATCGGATCACTTGGATAATTTAAATGTTTTGGATAAAATTAATAGGGATAGTTTGGTTTTCAGTTTAGTTCTGATTTACTTTAGGTTTTACTGTTCTAGAGATATATGAACCGTTTAGATATTTTTGAACATTAATTCGGTTATAGTTTTTATTTTTTTATTTGTGTTTCAGTTCGGTTCTTAGTTCTCGACTTATCAAATTACATTTAAACAATATATCTTGTATTTGATAAATAGCTGATTTAAATTGATTTTCAGGATATATTTTGTAAATTCCAGATATTAAAACTGTATCATATTAAAATTGTTGCAAATACCAACTTAATAATTATAGAGTATTTTGATGTTTATAACTATGAACTTTTATTAGATATTCTTGATAATATATAAATCAATATATTACTATGTAAAATATATTTTTGCATTTGAAATATTTAGTAAACAATAAGGACTGGAAATATATTCTTAAAATTTATACATATTTGTAAATTTTAATAATCTCTCTTAAAAGCTATTTAAATTTAAATATTAATGATCTCAATCTGGATCTGCTCCCATTTATTGTCAAAATATTAGATTTTCTCCTATTTATTTTAATTTTAAAAAATAAATAAACTTTTGGTTTATTTATGTATACTTATGGTTATATATATATATATATATAATACATTTCCTTATAGTGTATACTGTACGCTATAATAATTATATTATTGATTTATAGAGTAAGGATAATGTTCATAATGGAACATTGACTATTTTGAATTGTTTCCAAAATGTATATACTAAAATATAGTACTATATTAAATTATTTTAATATTGTCATATGTAAAAAATAAATGTAAATATGTATTGAGAAATTTCGTCAAATGCAAAAACCTTACCGATTTTCTTCAATACATAAAATAAAAAATCTAAACTAATACTCTTCAGTATCATAAATCCATACGTCAGATATTTTTCTAATTGCTTTTTCAGTATTTTAATGACATACTTTAAATGAATATGCTAGAATAAAAGGATTTAAATGTGTTCAGTAATGTTTTGTTGGGACTAATTTAGATAATAGTTTATATGACCCACATTTGTTAGTCTAATTGTAAATGACTAAAGAAACCGTAATGAAATCATAAATATCTAACAAATCTCCTTATAATATGAATGTACTGTATTTCTATTTTAAAATAATTAAAATGATTTTATAATTAATATAGGAGTGGCAGACCAACATTTAACCAAGGAACATTTGTTTTGATTTATGCAGACCAAATTACACTGAAGCATTATAGTTAAAAAACCATGTGATTTTAGGTTCACTCAGTTTTGTTATTTAAGTTTAAATACCCGTAAATTTATTAGACATGGTTACCAAATTTATAAAACGACAGTGTTTAAAAACCAATAGCATTCCATCGTAAATATTAGGAAAATATAAGGGTTAAGTACTAATTTTACTTCAGTTTTAATAGATTAGATGTGTCATTGTTTTCTTTTATTTTTAAAAATTCCATCTTTTCAGTTGAATTTGAAGCACAAATTATTTTTTAATAATTCAAAATAATCTTTGATATAAATTATTGATGAAATCCGTATTTTCCAATAAAGGAAGTTTTGATAAGATTTCTACAAATACTATATCTAATAATCATGAATTTGTTACATTTTTTTTTTTATAAATACCATATCCAATAAGAAAGAATTAAAAAACTAAAATTTTATGAAACTCCTAATACAATAACTCCATCTAAACACTATAATAATGAACTAAAGTCCAAAAAATATTCAAATTTATATGCTATATTTCCGGTTGCAATATTTCGTATTGTATATTTGCAATTGATTGATTCCTAGAATTTGACTAGTTTATTAATCGATTAGTCCAACTAGTATCATCGAATAATATTTATGTATGACAATCAGTTAGCTTCAGTTGTATATCAAATACTAGATTTTGATCTGGGTTTCGAAAGCACGGATTTTTTGAATTATATACAAATTATTTTCTTATGAATTAATATTTTGGGATTGTTGCATTATTATGTTACAAACTCGTATTATATCGAAGAAGGAATTTTTAAATTTCTTTTTATAATTTTTGAAGTTGTTTATTTGAGATTTGTATATACACTCTTATGTAACTCTCTATTAGGTATGAGTATTTTATTTGGATCCAAAAAACGAACCGAAATAGACCCAAAAATACAAGTTTGGTTCGGGTCCAGGTTCAGGGAAAAGTACTTATTGGGTATTTTCTTGGACATGCGGGTCTCGGTTTGAGTCCGGGTCCTACTTGAGACCTGATCTGGAGTATCCAAAATGTTTTGTGTATATTATGTATATTCGGGCATTTCAGATATGTTTTTGGTATTATATACATATTTTAAGTTTTGGGATGGGTTTTTGATTATAGTTTCAAGTTTTGGGTAAAATTTTCAATTTTAGAAATATATATTTTGGGTATTTTCAGTTCTTTAGGATCAGATTTTGGGTAAATCTTGGGACTTTCTACTATTTGAATATTGTTCTGGTTCTTTTTTTGGATTTTCAGGTATTTTTTGTGTTTCAAAATTATTTTTGGGTTTTCGGGCACTTCGAGTCTTTTTGGGGTTCTAAATACCTGAACCAATCCTGACACGTTAGTACCCTATTATATTTCAAAGGTATTAAAATTATGTATCCTAACTCGCCGGACCCGAAAGGAATCGACTCGAACCCGAACCAAAAAATTTCAAATATCTATTTAGGTCCAAATTTCTAGGATGAGAAGAATTCAGATCCAAAAATTATTTGTACCCGACCCGACGACCCGATCCATTTACCCGAATTTGTATCTTTAATAAGATATTCATTTTTGAGTGTTTATCAATATAAATTAAATGAAATAGTATTAAAACAGAATAATATCTAAACGTTATTAGAATATATGTAAACTGACCAATAAATATTAAGAAAATAAAACATGTAAATATTCATATTGGCTATAATACACTAATTCTCGTTTAAATCTATATATAGAGTTGATAAATATTTTAGAAACCTTATTTAAAAAGTCTCTTTTAAACGATTATATTTTAGTATCTTTAATAGTATAGATTCGTTTTTGAAAACAAGTTAAATTAAATGAAATAATATATATATATATATATATATATGTGTGTGTGTATATATATATATCAGCATGATATCTTAACATTATTAGAATATACTATCATAGTCCAATAAATATTAAGAAAACACAACTTAAAAAAAAATGATTGGTTATAAAAACACTCAAAATTCTCGTTTAAATCTAAATATGTAATTGATAAATATTTTTTTATCTATAATAGTATAAATTTGTATTTGTTGAGTCTTAATCACGTGAATTTAGGGAAGCATTATATAAATTAGCATCATATCTAAAGCATTTATACGATTCGGTTTAAGGATGCAATTATACAGTTTGGTTATAATATAGGGAAATTACTTATAATAACATACATTTTTTGTGTCATGACTAGAATAACATACAACAACAAAGAAAGAAAATGTGAGTTAAAGTCCAAAATACCCAATCCATTAAATTAATTAACCCAATTTAAAAAAAATAAACACTCCGAAACCACGAGTGGGAATAATATGATGTAGAAAATAACGTATAGCGGCAAGCACAACCTGTGCTCACTACAGAATTGGAGTTTTCATCGTTCTGATCAAAGGGAGAATACTATTGCGCAAGATATAGCGGCAAGTGTGACATCGGAACGTCGTTACCAGTCTTATATAGCTTTTGGTGCACCGTCTTGGATATCAAGGCGTGTTGAGAGCGAAGCTGGTGCTTAAATGGCCGAGAGGTCATCGCTGTGTTTCTTTTTACTCCTTCTCTCTAGGTGTCTACTGACATCCTTTTATTTACTGGGTTTGCTTTTTTATTTCTGTCTTGCTACTT
The DNA here is from genome assembly GCF_000695525.1 of Brassica oleracea var. oleracea. Classification (NCBI taxonomy): domain Eukaryota; kingdom Viridiplantae; phylum Streptophyta; class Magnoliopsida; order Brassicales; family Brassicaceae; genus Brassica; species Brassica oleracea. The sequence goes on from NC_027753.1 coordinate 3,962,949, forward strand.
TCATGTTTGGGATGGTTTTCCCTTAAACCCATATGGGTGTACGTCTGTGAACCTTCATGGTTCCATTGGAATAAATTCAATCAGTGTTAAAAAAAAGAAAAGAAATAGAAAGGCTTTAAATGCAGGATAATAATGAATCTCTGTAAAGAAGTTAGATGCTCTAATGAGGATGAAATTCAATTGATTTTGTTTGATTAAATTTCTACTGTAAAGGTAAGCCATTGATGGGATAGTTCTATAGCTTCTTCCTCAGCAAACATCTGAACTTCAAAACATCCAAATCAGTATATACTCATTATCTGAAGTTTATCATAGTTCGAATATCTGACCTCAGAATGTAGATAGAATTCAGTGGTCTGATATCTCAGTTTCATATATGATAGTAAGATTGATATCAAATATTTATAAAAAATGATTCAGGTCGAGATATACCAGAGCAACGTGTGTATAGTCAAGATATGGGTTTTGGTTGATAAAGTTATCAACCCATTTGTTAGATCACAATAAAAATGAAAAAAATATTTGTTAGACCCATTTGTACTTGACACATATTTTACATATTTAAAAAACTAACCTGTAAATATTAATTGTTAAAAATTTCTACTCATTAATTAAAAATTGATTTTATAAAGTTAACTTTATTTTAAAATTTTTAATGTTGATTTGAAAAATAATTAAAATTTATGTAAAGTTATAGTTTATAACCGCATATATTTAGTAAATTTACGTCATACTGATTTAGAAAATAATTATTTCTACGATTTTAATATATGTGTCAATATTATGAGTAGCTGTAACATTTTTTAAAATAGTTTGTTTAAATTTTTCAAATTTATTTAGAAAATAAGATCTTTATAGTTTTTGTTTAAAATTAAAAATTAACATTTATCTGGTCATTTTAAATGATAATTGCAACACATATAAATATTTTTAAAATATTGAAAATATTTTTCACATTGTTTTTAATTATAATTTAATTTCGGTTGTTAAAAATATACTGAAATATTTTTAATTGCAAAATAGATCAAAACAATTATACAACAAACAAATCAATCCTAAAATTAAGAGCTAGTTAAAATATGAGATTCTATTGTTGTTCAATTATTTAAAAAAAACTTAAAACTAAATATTGTTGGATTAAAAAGATTTCGTTAGGATTAAATAGATTTTGTTATGATTTAAATAAAAAGAATATATTTTTAATAAGAAAGTCGCATGGATCAATAAATAATTTTAAAACAGAAGGGTACTTCAAAAAAAAACTTTATGTTTTAATGGTATATATTTCACAAGATTTTTTTTTGCTAGTATCATGTATAGATCCAAGATACATGATGCTAGCAAGATACATGATCCAAGATAATGGTAACGACTTGTATGATTGTAGACCCTAGGAAAATCAAAGACATCCTGCGTGGTGTACCTACCTAATGCTCATAATGTGATTTGTTTATAGGAAAATAACAGATGCTTTTTGTTTTTATTATTTTTAATCACTACTTTGATAAAAGTAAAACGTGTACCTAACATTCAAATTTAAGAGTGAGAATGAGTCAAATCTGAAATTCTTATCGTAGCCTTAAGTTGAGAAGTCGTGACTTTATTTGTCTAGTTTGGCTAAAAGAGAAACTTCAGCTCTAATTGTTGGCAAAGACACCGATTGGCACAAGCAATATCAACTAAGACTATATGAACCGGTTAATCCCTAAGATCCCAAGCCCTAAAGCAGTGTCAGACTATAGACCCATTGCCTATGCAATGTCTATTATAAAGTCATCTCAAAGCTTCTGTCTCTACGTCTAAAGCCGGTTTTACAAGAGATAATTTCAGAGAATCAGTCTGAATTCGTACCTGGAAGAGTGATCTCCGACAACGTCCTTATAACGCACGAAGTTCTCCACTTCCTTAAGTCGTTAGGAGCTGTCAAACACTGTTCTATAGCTATGAAAACAGACATTAGTAAGGCTTACGACCGGTTAAAATAGATCTTTATACAATCAGTACTTGAAAAGATGGGCTTTTGCCAAACCTGGATTGGATGGATGCTCCAGTGTATCTCGACAGTCTCTTACTCCTTCCTTATGAACAACGAAGCTGTCAGCAAAGTCATACCCCAGCGAGGCATCCGCCAAGGCGACCCCCTGATCACCATACATATTTATTATCAGTGGAGAGGTCCTCTCAGGACTTTGTAAGAGAGCACATGAGCTTGCAACTTTACCTGGAATCAGAGTATCCAGAAACAGCCCGAAATTGAATCACCTCCTCTTTGCTGATGACACCATGATCTTCACCAAAACCGACACCAATGCGTGTGACACTCTCATGGAAATCCTGCACATTTACGAACTAGCATCAGGACAGAAGATTAATCCTCAAAAATCTTCTATCTCCTTCTCATACAAAACACCCATTGAGATAAGAGATAGAGTCAAGGCGAAACTAGGAATTGAAAAAGAAGGGGGAGTGGGTAAATACCTGGGGCTTCCCAAACACTTTGGCAGAAAGAAAAAAAACCTCTTCTTCTCTATAGTGAACTGTGATATTACGTGTATACGCACACCAATTAACCTAATGTGCACACTACCACAATCGAATGGTATGTCGATGTAGCACTTGTTAAACAAGTGTGAGCCAAACAATTATTCAAGTTCAATTAAGAGTAAGTCTAGAACTCGGATCACTCAGGTTGAATCAACCCACTCTCGTGGTATTGATTCCTTTGCAAGTCGGTCTTGATGCCTAAACTCTCATTTGGATCAAGACGCGCTAGCAAGCTTTAGAGATCAAGTCCGATATGTTCACAATACACCCTAATATCTACCCTCGCTGACTAGGGATGCAATGCTCAATCATAACAGATCTAGCAACCTATTACATGGTTAATGAACAGGTTAAACCTAGGATCTAACATTAAGCGGCCAGTTTAATGCAAGCATTAAAAATAGTTATGAATGAAGACAATCAAGGGATTCACTTATCTATGTTTAACTCACGGATCTAACACCCTAACACCCTAGACTTACGCAAGTGGATTACTCAGCCATGGACAGAGAAATCACAGAGATAACAGATGAAGAAAACATGTCTGAATTAATAATAAAAAGCAAAGAGGGTTTAGAAATCTTATCCAAAGGATGTAGAGATTCTTCTCCCTTAACAAGAGTACAAGTTTTCTCTCTCTGAAATCTCTCTGAAAAATAGCGTAGAATGTCTAGAATAATAAGAAAAGATATATATGCAGGTCTGTGGCGGCCAAGGAGTAAAAGGGGGAAACCCTAGGTAAAATCCCGAAATATTTGGAAACTTCCTTAAAAATCTCTGCCGCTGGAACATGCACATCAGACTGCTCCGCACGACTGTTCTGCGTGAAAAACTCCAAATTGCACTCTTTTTCTCCTCTTTTCCTCCAACTGGTCTATCTCCCATCCAATGCAACTCCAGACCTGTAATGACTTGAAAAGGACTAGGAAGACTTGATAAAGACTTGAAAACCAATTTAAAAGCATATATACAAGATGCCAAAAACATCATATATCCATTCCCCCAGACTTAGATCCTTGTTTGTCCTCAAACAATGTCAAGTATTAAGAACATGGAGAAATGTTTGAAACTGTGGGAACTCTCCTATTCTCAGCAACCATACTTTAACCACAAATCTCTGATCCATACAAGCAGAAAAACTAGGACAACACACCCTTACCGGAACCCCACTGACTGCTGTTCAAAAATCGGCTCCATACCCTACATCTCAAACCTGAAAAATCAACACTATCGAGACACAACTCCCTACATTCATTTAAGAGTAGTGTGAGCTTCTCATCACAGGCACTATTCAGGGTAGACGGGCTAAGTGTTAAACATGCTATTTAATGGTGGAGTTAAAAGTGTTTATGGGCTACCATTTAACTGTAGAGGATGCAGAATATCGCACAAAATGGCAAGAGAGGATAGATCCATTGATGTCCACAGCCTCTACTCGTTTTTGCTCTATCTGGTGCGACTGCTCCGTTTTGGATCAGCCATCTGGCTGCTCATATCATATGCCTGCTCTCCAATCTTTCAACTTGGTACCCACTCTTTTGTTTGACCTTCCCAGTGGCTCATGTTTCTTTGATTTCTTCCCCTTCTCCATCACCTTATTTTCGTTTTTTTGTTTTTTTTTGTTTTTTTATTAAGACTGATATGGTGATGTGACGAAGAAGGAGGTAATACATGATGTTTCTGAGTGCCACTGGTGGCTCTGATTCTCCACCCCTGCTCTTGTGCAGTTCATTGGTTATGGAGCGGTTGCTCCTTTAATCTGCTTGTTCTCCTTAGTGACTGAATTTCTGCAGCAGTAACGAGTAAGAGGCTGCGTCGATCCTTTCCTCTCCGACCTTTTTGCACATATATGCACATATGACACTGAAAAACAAATGCATGAAGGTGGAATAAAGGCTAAGGTGCAGGGTGGGAACTAGCTAAAGATGAGCTAGCCACTCAGGATCAGCAAGATGGATAAAAAGGATAAGAAGTCCTGAGTGTGTTCTCGTTTCCCTGATCTATTGCCCATAACAAGAAGAATTTCAGTCAAGATTAGGTTCAAGTTAGGTGGAGTTAAGTCTACCCAGTGTAGCCTGATCGGCTGAAAACTTCTGGAGAATCAAGTGAGATATGTCAGGGTGTTCCAGGTCTATATGTGTGTCTTTCGCCACCGCTAAGGTCACTGAATAAGATAACTAAAGCACGAGGTGGTTAGTGATCAACACGGAATAAGGTCCTAATTTCCACAAAGTTTTGACTGACTCGATCATAAAAACTGACTCAAACTAACTCAAAAGAAAAACAAAAGAAAGAAATGAGTTAGCAAACGACGAAAACCCTCCCCAGACTTACTTCACAACGTCTTTGGTGTGAAAATAAATCATAGAGAAGGTGAAAACAAGAATAAATATTTTTTTTTGTGAGATACTTACCTGAGTGGAGCGGGTGCTCCACGAAAATTCTGGGTGTTCCATCGCAAGATCTCCGCCTAGAGCAGTCGCTCCTTCAGCAATCCAGAATTTTTAAGTATCTCGGATTTTTCTGCTTTTTGACCTGAGACTCAATAAACTAAAACAAAAAATAAGTAAACAAAAGCAAAACCAACTTATATTTACACTTACCAGTGGGTTGCCTTCCACCAAGCGTTTGGTTTAAGTCACTAGCATGACTTAGTGATAGGGATCAGTCGGGTTGAGCATGAGGGCTTGTTCCAAAACAAGCTTCACAATCAGACATGTTCAGCTTCAAAACTCTGCTCAACAACCCTTTCAGAGCAGCTTCCCCTTTCTCTTTCAGCTCATGTGTGAGAATTACTCTGACCTTAGAGAAAGGTTTAGAGGTACCCTTGCACTTTACCTAATACTCAATGGATTTCTCATCACACAACCGAGATATCAAAGTCATCAAAGGGTCACCTTTGACCCTTTTCTTCTGGACTTTTCCATTCATCCTTGCATTCCCACTGAGTTTCTTGGTATCAGTGTGAGGATCTTCATCCAGGACTTCTTTGATCTCACCCTTTTTACCAAGCTCCTTCTTAGGAACAATTTCCAGCTGTTCTCCACTAACCACTGAAATGCCAGAGGCGTAGCGGATTTGTGATCTGGTTGGGACAGCCTTGTAGAAAAACTTCTTGTTGATGTTGGAGAAGTAGACTCTCTTATTAGGCTTGTCGACGACTGCTCCAACTATAGCCATAAATGACCTTCCAAAGATCAAAGGCATCTCATGATCCTTGCTCATCTCAACAACCTGAAATTCGGTATGAAGAATATAGTTCCCAACTTGGACATAAAGGTTGCGAATTGTGCCATAAGGGACTGTCATGGAAGAGTTTGCAAAAGCCAGTTTCACCTGAGAAGGCTCAATGTCTACAATGTTCAGCTTGTCTACAATCGCCCTTGAGACAAGGTTCACACTAGACCCAGAATCACAAAGAGCTTCCTTGAATTCCACTCCAGCAATGGAACAAGGAAAAACAAACTTTCCAGGGTCATCAACCTTAGGCAGTACCTTCAGCGATGGTGTCAGTGCTTCAGTAAATAGTGCCTTGATTTCCTCCTGAGATTCTCTGCAATTTTTGAAGAACATGTGCAATGGCCTAATCTCCCAAGCATGTTCAAATGAGATATTTTGAGGAAGCCTTCTTACCATCTTCCTAAACCCAGCCAGCTGCTCTGCATTAATAGGATCCATCAGATGTTTAGGTGGAATTGGATATGGAACCTTAGGAACATAGACTCGCACTGATGGAATCTCAATAGGTTCGCCGGGAGCAGTCACATCAGAGCTAGCAGGCTGCTCTGTTCTCTCTTCTGCGCCTGAATCAGTCTCAACAGACAGTTTCTCCGGTTCATTTCCCTCAGATTTCTCACATCTCAGCTCTGCTGCATTCCAGTGCTGAACTCTAGGATTCATCAAACTCTTTCCAGGAAGGGTACCTTGCTGCCTCTTGACACTCTCAGCTGTTTGAGCAAGCTGAACATCAATCCTCTCAATGTGGTTGCTCACAATATCATACTTTGTATTCAGCTCAGTGAACATGGTTTCCATCCTAGTGTTGATGTCTGTAGAAACCTGATTCAATGCCTTGCCATGAATTTACATACCATGCAACAGTTGTTTCATCATCATACCTAGACCCTTCAGCTCATCTTGTTAACTGTTCCCGGTAGCTGGAACATCTTGTTGATTGCTCTGCGGTTGTCGCTGGTTCTGATTCTGGATCTGCCATGCCGTAGCTTGCTCCATGCTGAAGACGTGCCCTTGGTTATTTTTCAGTAGCTGATCAACCTTGGCAGTCAGCTCATTTATCTTCTGGGTGTCGGAACTGTTCCCTTTCTTGGAGCGATCGCTCTCCTCGTTCTTATTGGCTGAGGTAGCAGCCATGTTCTCAATCAGCTCAAACGCTCCATCAGTGGTCTGAGTCATGAAGTCTCCATTGCTGGCAGAGCTCATAGCACTCTGAAATTCCCAGTCAACTCCATCATAGAAAATTCCCAAGAGGTAGTCATCATCAAATCCATGGTGAGGACATTCTCTGCGATCGTCATTGAAGCGCTCCCATGCGTCGCAGAAAGGCTCATCAGTGAGATGTCTGAAAGAGGCGATCTTGTTCCTCAATGCAGCTGTTCTCGCCTTAGAGTAGAAATGGGTGAGAAACGCTGATCGAACCTGTTCCCATGAAGTGAGAGAGCCAGTAGGGAGGGAGTTCAACCACCGTGCAACTTTTCCATCAAGAGAGAATGAGAATAGCATGCACTTGATGTAGTCTGGTGGTACGCCATGCGCGCAAGTGAAACTGCAGACTTTTTCGAAGCTCTCAATATGTTCCATTGGAATTTCTGTAGAGAGACCAGAGAACACCTTTCTCTGCACTAGACCGATCAAAGCAGGCTTGATCTCGAAGTCCTGTCTGAGGCAGAGTGGAGGAACAATGGCAGAGCGAGTAGTAGGGACGTTGCAAGGAAGGTTTCTCTGCCCGATTGAAGTAGTATGCGCCTGTTGTTCCTGCTGCTGCTGAGCAGCTTGTTCCTGCGCTTGAATGGTCTGCTGCAACTGTTGCATCTGCTGCTGCATGAGTCTCATTGCAGCAATAAGATCATCCTGATTGGCTTGATCATCCATAGTGGTGTCTGATTACCTTGGTTGTTGACGATTTGTTCTTTTTAACCTTGCTAGCTCTTGGTTGGTGAGTGTAACCAATTCTCCTCGTGCGTTTCTCCGAGTATGTCTACTGGTCATGCACCTGAAAAATTAGCTGCAACAAATAGGATAGAGCAAGTTAGAGGTCTTAGACTAAATAAATAACCGAAAAATAAAGGTAAAAAGATGGTCCCCGACAACGGTGCCAAATTGATATTACGTTCATACGCACACCAATTAACCTAATGTGCACACTACCACAATCGAATGGTATGTCGATGTTGCACTTTAAGATCGAATCCACAGAGACCAATGATTACACTTTATTTCTATAGGATCAATATCAAGTTAAAACAATATGGGGGTTTTAAAGTTGATTTCGTAACAAGCAAGTAAGAGATTGATTTAAGGTTTTTCAGATGATTAAGAATGCTAGCCTAGGGTGGTTTGATCGGGTGTTAAAGAAGTGTGAGCCAAACAATTATTCAAGTTCAATTAAGAGTAAGTCTAGAACTCGGATCACTCAGGTTGAATCAACCCACTCTCGTGGTATTGATTCCTTTGCAAGTCGGTCTTGATGCCTAAACTCTCATTTGGATCAAGACGCGCTAGCAAGCTTTAGAGATCAAGTCCGATATGTTCACAATACACCCGAATATCTGCTCTCGCTGACTAGGGATGCAATGCTCAATCATAACAGATCCATCAACCTATTACACGGTTAATGAACAGGTTAAACCTAGGATCTAACATTAAGCAGCCAGTTTAATGCAAGCATTAAGAATAGTTATGAATGAAGACAATCAAGGGATTCACTTATCTATGTTTAACTCACGGATCTAACACCCTAACACCCTAGACTTACGCAAGTGGATTACTCAGCCATGGACAGAGAAATCACAGAGATAACAGATGAAGAAAACATGTCTGAATTAATAATAAAAAGCAAAGAGGGTTTAGAAATCTAATCCAAAGGATGTAGAGATTCTTCTCCCTTAACAAGAGTACAAGTTTTCTCTCTCTAAAATATCTCTGAAAAATAGCGTAGAATGTCTAGAATAATAAGAAAAGATATATATGCATGTCTGTGGCGGCCAAGGAGTAAAAGGGGGAAGCCCTAGGTAAAATCCCGAAATATTTGGAAACTTCCTTAAAAATCTCTGCCGCTTGAACATGCACGTCAGACTGCTCCGCACGACTGCTCCGCACGACTGTTCTGCGTGAAAAACTCCAAATTGCACTCTTTTTCTCCTCTTTTCCTCCAAATGGTCTATCTCCCATCCAATGCAACTCCAGACCTGTAATGACTCGAAAAGGACTATGAAGACTCGATAAAGACTTGAAAACTAATTTAAAAGCATATATACAAGATGTCGAAACACCATATATCAGACCGCATGAAGAAGAGAGCCCTAAACTACTCCACAAGATTCCTGTCTACTGCAGGTAAAGCGTTGATGATCCAGTCAGTACTCTCAGCTGTTCCATCTTTTGCAATGACTTGCTTCCTCCTACCAGTGAACCTCTGCAAGCGCATTCAGTCGGTGCTCACTAGATTCTGGTGGGACTCCACAGATGGGGTTAAAGATCTGCTGGATCTCTTGGGAGAAACTAACACAACCCAAGAGCATGGGAGGTCTTGTCTTCAGAGACATCCAAAGCTTCAATCAAGCTCTGCTAGCCAAAACTGGCTGGAGAATACTAACCAAACCAGACTCCCTTCTTGCTAGAATTCTCCTAGGAAAATGCTGCAATAAGGCCTCCTTCCTAAAGGTTCAAACCGCTAGCAACATCTCCCATGGCTGGAGAGGGATCCTTCTGGGCAGAGACCTATTACTAAACCATTTAGGAAAGGCTATTGGAGATGGAGAGTCAACATCTGTGTGAAACGACTCCTGGATAAAACCAGAGGCAAATCTCAAACCTTTTGGCCCTCTAACCCTGCAAGATAGAGACCTCGTGGTGTCAGATCTTCTCACAAGAGAAACCAGAAAATGGAATATAGCAAAAGTGGAAAATCTGCTACCTGAACTCAAAAGCCACATCCTAGGTCTGAGACCAAGCATTCTTGGAGCACGAGACTCTTTCATCTGGCCGCTACAAAAATCAGGAGTTTACATAGTCAAAACGGGGTACAATGCGATACATGCTACAAAGAATCAAGGATCAGACACTTTTGGGGCAAGGGAATCAAACCTTTGAAACAAACTCATTTGGAGCACATCATTGTCACCAAAGCTGAAACTCTTCCTCTGGAAAGTTGGGAATAATGCTCTCCCGAGGGAGCAAAACCTACAAACTCGAGGAATGCTCTCAAATACCATGTGTATTCGCTACGGAGATTCAGAATCTATAGCTCATATTCTCTTCCACTGCCCTTTTGCGAAGGAAGTCTGGGAGTTTGGACCGTGGGAGCATAGCTTAGACACCTCCACACAGAGCTCTTTCTTCGAGAAGCTACAATTCTCCAAGCATCAACCTCCTCTACCCCCTTATGGTTTCACGGGTAATGCCTTCCCATGGATCTGCTGGACACTATGGACCTCGCGAAATCAACTCATATTCGAAAACCGATCTCAATCAGCAACAGAAGCCTTTTCAAAAGCTCTAGGAAGTCTCAAAGAATGGGAAGCCGCACAGCCTACTACGCAGGAATCAAAACAAAATTACTCACCTCGGTGCCATGCATCAACTGAGAACTCGATGGAAATCTCCTACAATACAGATGCTTCGTGGAAAGGAGGGATCCAATCGGCGGGTTTGGCCTGGATCTTCACCGACCCGGCGTCGAAGGAACTACACAGAGGATCAGCCGCACAAGACTTCGTCTCCTCGCCTTGTATGGCTGAAGCCCTTGCCATTCGAGAAGCTCTCCTCCAAGCGGCCACCCTCAACTACCGTCATATCTGTGTAAAATCAGACTCTCAAGTACTCGTTTACACGATCTCTACCCGTCGACGATCAATGGAACTCTTCGGAGTCCTCGCCGATATCGACGACCTCGCTTTCTTAGCTTTTTCTCTGTTTCTGTCTTGTCGTTTTCTTTTCATTCTATGGGCCTTTAATGGACTTGCTGATGGGCTTGCAAAGAATTGTCTAGCAACTCATTTAATCAGCAACCCATCTCCTGTAACCTAATCTCATCTTAATCAAATTAATCTTGTTGTTCAAAAAAAAAAAAGATCAAAATATTTATAACATAAAATTGTACTTACGTTATAGTTTATAACAACACCGAAAAATTAGATACAGCGTTGTGGACCTTAATATTGTATAGATAGATAGACATTCAATAATTTCAAGTTGGAAAAAGAAAAAAAGATTTCGGGTTGGATTACACTCTTTATGCACGTTCATACCAAAATTAAATAAAACAATTAATGTGATGCACGTACATAGAGTTAATGACCCGATCTCTCGTTAACTAATGAATCTAAATGGGACCAGACCCGACCCGACTCAGTTGGGCCCCACCCATGCTTATGTCCATGTTGCCTTCACGTGATGCTCCATAAACCGAGCTTCCTTGCACCTCATCCGCCGGAGAATAAACGTCCGACCACCTAAGCCTTGTCTCCTTTCTCTGATTTTGTCTACACTCCTATGTTTTGTCTATTTTCCCAAAATAACATTATTTTCTTCTCTTAGTTACGTCTCAACACAACGTTTCCCTATGTCACATATGAGGGGTAATGTTGTAAATCCATTTAGACAGCAAGATTACGTGAGCTGTTCTGTCTGATTTTGAAACACTAAACGAGAAAAACCAAAGTTACTTGAAGTTTCCGAATCACAAGATTCCATTTCGCTAACTCATTGTCTATATAAAACCCCACGATGCTTGTTATCTCCTTGAAAACACATCTCTCTCTCCCTCTCTCTCTACAAACCTTCTTAAACTCATGAGTCAAATATACACGAAAATGGGAGCTTGCGGATCAAGTGAATCTCGGAGAACAGACACAGCGAAGCTAATATTACCAGACGGAGCGTTACATGAGTTTACATCACCTGTAAAAGTGTGGCAGATTTTTCAAAAGAATCCCACGAGTTTTGTTTGTAACTCAGACGATATGGACTTCGACGACGCAGTTATAGCAGTCGGTGGCAGCGAGGATCTCCGGCCTGGAGAGCTTTACTTTGTTTTACCATTAACATGGTTGAAATATCCATTAAGGGCAGAACAAATGGCTGCTTTGGCGGTTAAAGGGAGCTCCGCGCTTACCAAAAGTGGTTGGAGTTGTGGCGATGATGGTGATGCGAGAAAGGTCTCTGGTGGTGATGTCAATGGTAATGTTCAGTATATACCTTTGGAAGAGAGGCTACAGCACAAATTTATACAGACACGACTAATACCCTAGGAGCTACGCATTTACACAAGTTACCATAAATGACATACAAAAATATTACAGAGTTGATAGAGAGAGATGTCTAGTATCCTTAACACGCCCCCTCAAGATGGAGGGGGTTCAGACACTCCAATCTTGATGTGTAAATCCGTAGGCGCGGGAGTGGTTTAGTCAAAGCGTCAGCCAACTGGTCTTTTGTGTTAACATGAGCAACTCTAAGCATACCGTGTTGGTCTTGACCGCGGATGAAGTGATAGTCAAGGGCCACATGTTTCATACGTGAGTGAAACACCGGATTGGCAGAGAGGAAAGTGGCACCAAGGTCGTCACAATATATGACTGGAGGCGATGTCAAGGCGATACCCAGTTCTGTTAGCAAGTTGCAGATCCACCTGATTTCTGCTGATGTGTTTGCCACTGATCTGTATTCAGCTTCTGTACTTGATCGAGCGACACCAGATTGCTTCTTTGATGTCCAAGAAACAGGTGGTTTACCAAGGTAAACTATGTGCGCATTTGTAGAGACAAAATCATCTGCGTCTCCGGCCCAGTCCGCATCAGAGAAGGCGTGTACGCTGAGAACATTGCGAGCAGAGAAGTAGATACCATGCGATGGTGTTGCTGCAAGATATCGCAGAATTCGTTTAGCAGCTTGCCAATGAAGATCTGTGGGGCGGTGCATAAACTGAGAGAGTTTATTAACAGCGTATGCTATGTCTAGACGAGTGAACTGTAGGTACTGAAGACTACCAATAAGTTTCCGAAAATCCTTCGGGTCAGGAAGCACAGTACCAGAATTTAAGGTAAGCTTTGGAGCAGAAGCCATGGGCGTGGTGACAGGGTTGGCATCTTCCATTTTGTGCTGATGTAGAAGGTCCAGAATATATTTTCTTTGGGAGAGGTGAAGACCATTGTTGGTGCGACGAGCTTCAATACCAAGGAAATAATTTAATTCTTCCGGGTCTTTGACAGAGAAACGTGCTGCGAGGAGGGAAAGGATCCATGTGATTGCTGTCTTACTGTTTCCAGTGATGAGAATATCATCGACGTAAAGTAGGAGGTAGACAAGTTCTTTTCCATGGTTGTAGACAAACAGAGACGTGTCCGCCAAGGAATTTTTGAAACCTAGACTGAGGAGGAAGGTTTGAAGTTCCAGATACCAGGCACGTGGCGCCTGTTTTAAGCCGTAGACAGCTTTCCGGAGTCGGCAGACATGAGATGGTTTATCGGGATCTATGAATCCGGGTGGCTGCTCCATCAAACGTATCGTCGTTGCCTTGATCACCGGACTAAAGGTAGATGTGTAATCACGCCCATACTGTTGAGTGTATCCTTTGGCGACGAGACGAGATTTGCAGCATCGATGACTACCATCTGCAAAGAACTTGTTAGTATAAATCCAGCGACAACCAATAATATTTTGATGAGGTCGGCGCGGTACGAGATCATAAGTCTGGTTGCGAGAAAACACATCCAATTATGTTGACATGAAACCTCTCCATCTCTTGTCGAGTAACGCTTGGTTCACTGTCTTTGGTTCGGGAGGGTAGGTGTGAGAGAATTTGGCAGAGAGGTTCAGTTTTGATTTTGGTTTGGTGATGTTGTTCTTTCTACGGGTGGTCATGGGGTGCTGGTTGATGATTATCGGTTCTGGTTCGTGAGGAAGAGAGGAAGATGACGAGGTTTGATTGGTTTGATTTGGGGTTGGGTCAGAAAGGTTTGTATATGGGCTTTGTGTTTGGGCCTGGGAGGTTGAGGTTTCCGTGTTTTGGGAGGAAATATTTCTTGTTTGGGCTTGTGTATTTGGGCTTGTGTATTTGGGCTTGTCTGATGTTGGGTTCGAAAAGTCGGGTCAGGGTGGTTTTGTGGAGCAAGGATCGGAGAGATAGAGTTAGAAATCATACATGTTTGCGTATCGCTACCAACGAGTCCGTCGATAGAATTTTCTGATGTCACCGGTGGTGAAGGAGCTATCTCCGGGTTCCCCAGAGTTGGCAAGGGAGAGGCAACGAGCGGCGGTTTAAGAGGGACAAAAGAGTGTAAAGGTGCGTTTTTTTCTGTGGATTGAGCTTCGGAAGTGGCTTGGAGAGGAGAAGATTGAAGAAAGGGGAAGACTTGTTCATCGAACTGAACGTGTCTGGAGATATATATCCTGCCTGAGTCCTTCTGAAGATAGAGATAAGCACTCTGGGTTGTGGAGTGGCCCAAGAAGACACATGGCGTGGACCTATTGTCAAGCTTGTGAGTGGTATATGGCCGAAGCCATAGGAAGCATAAGCACCCAAAGATCTTGAGCTTGTCGTAGTGAGGGCGTGTACCAAACAGCTTTGAGAATGGAGAAGTCATGTTCAGAACCGGAGTCGGGAGTCGACTGATTAAGTAGACTGCCGCTGAAAAAGCATAAGTCCAGTAACTTCGCGGCATCCCAGCATGAGAAAGAAGAGAGAGTCTGGTTCCAACTATATGACGATGTTTGCGCTCGGAAACTCCATTGTGTTCAGGTGTGTGTGGAGAGGTAAGGTGAGATATGTCGGCTGTGGAAAGGAAGGATTTTAACGCCATGTACTCTCCACCATTGTCAGAGTATAAAGTGCCAATCTTGAGGTTGAACTTGTTCTCGACAAGAGCTTTAAAAGCAGTGAAGACATCACGAACTTGCGACTTTGATTTCAAGGGATAGAGCCACGAGTATCTTGTGAAGTGGTCGACAAAGACTACATAATATCTGTAGTTATCGACAGAAATCAGAGGAGACGTCTAGACATCAGAGAATATATATTCAAGAGGTTTGTTTGAGGTGATAGAGGTTTGAGAAAAAGGTAATTTGTGGGATTTATTAATAGAACAATCTGGGCACAGAGAAGGCTGTGAAGAATAATGCAACACTGGAATAGAAAACTTAGAAACAATAGCTTTTAAAGTAGATAAAGAGAGGTGGCCCAAACGATCATGCCAGTCTTTGAGAGTAGGTGTAGGTTTAGTGGATGCGAAAAAGGATTGAAGGGTAGTGGGTGAGACTGGCCACTCGTATAGCTCATCCTTGGTTCTGCCGTGGAGCAATGGGGCACCCGAGGATAGATCCTTCACCTGAAAGTGAGCAGGAAAATATTCAACCGATACTTTGTTAGCGTTACACAAACGATATACTGAGATTAGGTTCTTGTGAATGTTTGGGACACAGAGAACATTATTTAAAGATAAGGGTTTAGAGGAAGAGGGAAAAGATAGTGAACCACTGTGCATTATGGGAAGAGGAGATCCATCACCTATGAGGACTGCATCATTGTCGTTGTATGGTGTGTGCAAGGCTAGATTGTCGAGATCGCTGGTCATATGATGAGTCGCGCCGCTGTCAAGAAGCCATGAGTTGTTCTGATGAGTGGAGCCAAGAGCAAGATTAGCATGTGGCTTCCAAGGAGGATACGCATTGTTGACGGAGACACTGCCTGAGGAGGAACCATGACTGCCAAGTTGAGGACACCTGCGCGCGCTATGACCCTGAGTACCACAAAGTTGACAACGCCCCTGGTACCCGCCTTGAGACCCTTTTTGATACCTGTTGTTGTTATTGAAGTTCTTGGTCTGTTGATTGCGGTTCCACTGATTGTGTTGAGGTGGGCATTGGTTCTGATTGTGGCGATGAGTTGGTGTCTGTGTGGAAGCAACATTGGCAGTTACAAGGATAGCCACGGTTTCCTTCAAGGAGGTGAGTAGCTTAGCTTCTTTGTTTAGAAGTTTCTCATGGATCTCTGTGACTGTTGGCGTGATGTCGCGACCTTCTAGTTGATCCGAAATCGACTTGTACTCCTCAGGGAGACCACCAAAAATATATTCAACTTGATCTTTATGCTCAATAGGTTTCCCAAGAAGCGCAAGTTGGTCGAATCTCGTAACAAATCCCTGAAGGTACTCATCAATGGTCTTTGTACCTTTTGTCCAGCCTTTGATTTGAAGTTTGATCTGCTGGAGATGGCCCCTTTTAGGTTTGGCGTATGTAGACGTAAGAGTGGACCAGATATCAGCAGTGGCTTTTGCTGTTGATACGATGGGTTGAATAGTGGGCATGATGGCACCTATCAAGCACTGAAGATCAATCGATCCTGACGTGTCCAAGAGGTGAAAGCAGGATTCGGTGTGGTGACTCCATCAGTGACGATCGTTGGAGCCGGTGGTGGTGTAGAGCCATCGAGATGACCAGAAAGTCCATAGCCATCAAGTAAGGCTTGGATCTGAATGCTCCACATGAGGAAATTGTTTGAGGAGAGCTTGGTAACATTGGACATGTTAATATGAAGGAGAGCATTTGGTGTTGAATCAACGATTTCAGCGGATGTGGTGGACATCATAGAAGATGAGTGAAGGGAAAAGAAACAGAGAGAACGAGAAATAGATCGATAGATCGATTGAAATAGGAAAGAAGAGGCTGAGAAGAAAAACTTTATGCAGGCTCTGATACCAAGTCAATGGTAATGTTCAGTATATACCTTTGGAAGAGAGGCTACAGCACAAATATATATAGACACGACTAATACCCTAGGAGCTACGCATTTACACAAGTTACCATAAAAAACATACAAGAATATTACAGACATGATAGAGAGAGATGTCTAGTATCCTTAACAGGTGAGTGTAGTAGAGTTAAGAGAGTAAAAAGAAATAGTTGCGGCGGAAGAGGCTGTGGTAGTGGCGGTAAAGGGAGGAGGAAGTTTACGGTAGAGTTGAGTTCGATAGCTGAGTAGGAGTAATGTGGCTGTGTAAGTTGTAATTAGAGAGCCTGACTTTTTTTTTTCTTAAATCTTGAACATGTATATTGAGTTTATTTTGTTGTTGTACAAATATTCTTTTGGGTAAATATTTCCAGTAATATCAAAAGTTTAAGATTGATTACAGAAATAATATACAGAATAATTTTAAAAAACAAATTCTTAAATACGCAAATGCATGTCTTATCTATATATACTATACTAAAAGGAGGATATAAGCTCCTTTTAGAGTATCCACGTAGGCACAAAAAATCGTCCAATCAGAGAGTCCGAAGTTGCCACGTCATCTCATTTATTTTTTCGTAAAAAATGAAAAAAACCATGCAAAGGAAAGGATCGAACCCGGGTTAGTATGACATAAATATATGGCAGATACCACTAAGCCATTGAAATTTTCTTGGACACATATATAATAAATCACTAAATATGTAATCACAAACTCTTATGTACATTTACAATAATATGGATTCAACTTTCAAGACTCTGATACTTTGTTTTGTAAAAAAAAATAAGTAAGTGAATAAGCTAATATATTCTTTGAAAGTGTGAGAACATTGACAAATGAAAAATCATAGATTTTTGTTTTCGTGACAAAGTTAAGAATTTTGTAAAAGTAAGTTTAACATATAAATTTTTGTGACAAATATGAAAAAACATAGATTTTTGTACAATTTTGACAAAACAACTCAAAACATAGTTCTCTAATGTCTTAATAAAATATTTTTAAGGGTGCAATAATTAAGTATATCAATTCAATAAATTTTGTAATTTATAGACAAAACAATAACACAACAAATTTTGAAACATTTGTTTAACCTATCGATTTCTTTTCATGCGAATCCAACTAAACAAGATAAAAAAATAATTAGATTTATTTAATTACCATTTTATTCAATTTTGAATAATTTCAAATTGTAATAATGTATCTTTTTGAAGTTACAAAAAAATAATGTTCTTTCTTTATTACACTAGCATTATATATATATATATTCCATATACACAAATAAATATAATATAACAACATAAGCTTGATTTCCTCGATTCATATGAAAACTTTTTAAGTTATCCACCAAAGCAAATTAATTAAATCAATCAAATTGTTACAATAAAACAAATTAATATATAATTTTATTTTAAATTAAATTATTTAAAAAGTGTATTATTAATTAGCATCAGTTATTTCAAAATGTTTAAGAAATGATGGACTTAAATGATATATGAACTATGAATAGTAGTACTTTATAAAGCTGACTTAGATAACACATCTGCACATCATTTCCAGTCCTTTTTGATGCATAAATTCAATTTTTTCAAAGCAGTTATTCCACAAAGAGATCGTATGAGATATTGTTTTGATATTCAGATTTGTTTCTTGACTGTTAAGAAGATTGATAACTGTAAAAATGTCTCATTCGAATATGATATGTCTATGACCGAGTCCTCAACATGAGAACTTTTTAAGTTATCCACCAAAGCAAATTAATATAAGCTATAACAACATAAGCTTGATTTCCCCGATTCATATGAAAACTTTTTAAGTTATCCACCAAAGCAAATTAATTAAAAGACAATATTAATAAAATATTTAAGCGATAATTAGACAAATTTGATTTTTTTTAACAGCCAAAAGTTTATTATTAATTAGTATCAGTTATTTCAAGATGTCTAGGAAATGACATATAAAAAATTGGACTTAAATGATATATGAACTATGAATAGTAGTACTTTGTAAAGCTAACTTAGATAACACATCTGCACATCATTTCCAGTCCTTTATGATGCATAAATTCAATTTCTTCAGAGCAGTTATTCCAGAAAGAGATCGTATGAGATATTGTTTTGATATTCAGATTTGTTTCTTGACTGTTAAGAAGATTGATAACTGTAAAAATGTCTCATTCGAATATGATATGTCTATAACCGAGTCCTCAACATGAGACAAATTTGTTTTAAAAGTAAATAATTTTTTTTTTATATTATATAATAAATATATATTATTTACTGATAATAAAAATATAGTTATTCATCTATCACAAATAACTGTGCAAATATGTGAATCAAGTACAACAATCAAACAACATAATGATTTCCACAAAGAAAATTTAAAAAATATATTTATGTTATGTAGTCTTATTTTATATTATTTAAATAATATAATACAATATTATACATTATTTTTTTTAGAATTGAGAAATACGTATAATATCTTATCCGCGCGTAACGCGGTTAAAAAATCTAGTATCATTAAAAGGACAACAAAATTGATTTTTAGTGAATAGTTAGTTTTATTCGCTAACCGATCACAAAATCAGTTAATAATAGCCAATTTCATATTTGATTTTTTTTCTAATGTGATTTGTATGCAGCATTTCATTTCATGGACCATGGTAAAAATATATATCACGAGAATGAAGTGATTTTGAGCTCATAAATTGCAATCGCAACTTGATTAAACTCAATCTTCTCTGGCTTTTCCTTGGTCAACACCGCGTAATAGTCTTTTACATATTTACCCTCAATTTGTTAATATTATTGCTGACAATCATATTAAAAGTGTCAATCAAAGTCCATTATTTGTAATCAGATACCATAAAAAGCCCATTAACGAGCCCGGTAAAATTTGGAAAACTTAGCATGACCGCGCATTACTGTCTGAATTGATATTGTTTGTCTGAATTGATATTGTTTTAGACTGTTAATTAAAATTATTGATTTTTCTTTTGAATTCTGAATAACATATTGATTTAAAAGTATGCTATTTTTTAAGGTTTTAATTAAGATTAATATTTCAATTGGAAACAAGAAACGCAATAATGATTGACACAATCAAGAATAGTTGATATAATGTGTTTTCAGTTCAATTTTGCTATTTAAGATTTATTTCTAACTTGATTTATTTCTTTTGATTTCGTTAGATATTATACTTCAGAACAGAAGTCAAATTTCAATTGTGATATGTATAAACTTTATAATATACATTAAAATATTTTATTAACATAAATTTGGTCTTTTAGTGTTCTAGATTCCAGAAAGTAGTACTGATTGGATGGGATTATTCTAAAACAAGTTTAGGCGGCGTCTAAATAGTAAATCGGTGTAAATAAAACAAAATTTTAAATCATCAGTTTCAGTTGATCTAAATCGATTGAGTCCATCAAATTGATTAATTTTCCAGCTTGTGTGTACATCACAAAAACTGAGTTAACTTCATCAATGTATACTAGCAACTGAGTTAAAAAAAAAAATAGAGTGACATTTAATTTACAAACTAGACTGTTATTCGCATTTTTTTAACAAATAAATACAATTTGATAACATTGGTAATAAAATATTTAAATCAATTCTTTTAAATATTTTAATATACACGACCACGACCATACAGGAAATAGAGATGTTTCAGAAAGTTTTGTTACCAAACTTCCTCTTCCACAAGTTCTTGACAGACATTTGTATGTGAAAGTTGTGTTCCAATCGGTAATCTGGTGTGTATTATATTGTGCTCCTGTACCCGAGTAAATTATCCAAGGGTTTTGCAGTCTCCTTCAAATAAGACATTGGGAAAGCCCATGAGTCCATGACGACGACATTCTATTTGTGTTATCAACATTGATCCTACGAGTGAATATCGTACCCCCGAGCATTTGGCATTTACCGAAGTCAATTCTATAGTGGCTGTTATGTTTTCATTAGCGACCTGTAATAAGTTGTAACTACTGCGGCATATTCGCTTTGTAGTTCGTTGGCTACAACGAAACAAGTTTGAGTGACGAACGATTACATGTTTATGGGCATCTTAGACCATCTCCAATGGTACACAAAAAATTACTCTATATTTCACTCTAAAATAGAGGAACTCTATTATAAAGTTGAATTTGCTCCAATGGTTCACTCTATAATAGAGTGAAATATAAAGTAACTCTATTATAGGTGGAGGACAAGGCGACCGAGAGTTCAAAGCTGAGGTTGAGACCATAAGCAGAGTACATCACAGGCATTTGCTTTCTTTGGTTGGAGTATCTCCGAGAACAGGAGGTTGCTTATCTATGATTATGTTCCTAACAACAATCTTTACTTCCACCTTCATGGTAAGCATAATATGACAGATTCATAAAAGACAAACTCACTGTTACTTAAAACTATGTTTCTTGTGGTGTTTAGCTGCAGGAACTCCGGGTCTGGACTGGGCAACGCATGTTAAAATCGCTGCTGGTGCGGCTCGCGTGGATTAGCTTATCTCCATGAAGATTGTAGGTTTCTGTGTCTCTCTGATGCTACTATCTTTTTTATGGTTCTTGTCTGAGTGATCTTGATGGTAAAATTTGACAGGTCATCCTCGTATCATACACAGGGACATCAAATCATCCAACATTCTTTTAGATAATAACTTTCACCCTCTGGTAATACACATTTATCTTCTCTTCTGAATTTTCAAGGCTGCTGAAGATTAAGATCATGAGTTTTAGTAACATTTGATCGCTCGATTCTTTAGGTTTCTGACTTTGGTCTTGCAAAGCTAGCTCTAGACTATAACACGCATATCAGAACTCGTGTTATGGGAACATTCGGGTAGGTGCTGGTTAAGTTCCCATATAATATGTAATGTTGCAATCTCTGCATCTAATACAAGTATTGGTAATTCATTTCCAGCTACATGGCTCCTGAATATGCATCAAGTGGCAAATTAACCGAAAAATCAGATGTCTTCTCCTTTGGTGTTGTTCTACTTGAGTTAGTCACTGGACGTAAGCCTGTTGATACATCACAACCTAGGGGAGATGAGAGCCTTGTTGAATGGGTATGGCATAAAATAAACATTTTGAGAATGGAACTCTTTTCTTTTAGTCCAATGTGTTTTTGTGTTGAATGTTTTCAGGCTCGTCCTTTGCTTAGTCATGCCGTAGAAACCGAGGAGTTTGAAGCTTTAGTAGACCCCAAGCTGGGAAGAAACTACGTTGGCGCTGAAATGTTTAGAATGATCGAAGCAGCTGCAGCTTGTATTCACCACTCAGCTGCAAAGAGACCTCGGATGAGTCAGATTGTGAGAGCTTTCGACAGTCTAGCTGAGGAAGACTTGGCCAACGGGATGAGACTAGGCCAAAGCAAGGTCATCGACTCAGCTGAGCAGTCTGCAGAGATCAGATTGTTTAGAAGAATGGCTTTTGGCAGCCAAAACTACAGTACAGATTTTTTCACTCATAATATTTACAATAGCAGAGACGAAAACTTGTAAATATATCAGAAACAAAACTCATTGGAGATTTGATTTTGGCCAAGAAATGAGATCTCTAAGTAGAACCTTTCTTGATTACCACAGAATCACATAAACACTGAGAGGAAAGGTTAATGAGTTTAGAACCTCAATGCAAGTCCTCTGGTTCGTCTAGTCCAAATCTTTTGGAAGAAGAGATGAGAACAGGATAGTGAGTGGGCGTCAAAGTGGTTTCATCTTCTTACATGAGAAGTCACCTCCTCTGCATCTATCTTTGCTTCTGTGATATAACTCATGTGTTAAAGATCACATGTTTCATAATGGACGTTGAAGTTGCACGGTGAAGTTGGACTGTGAAAGAAATCAAAAAAGAAGGTACTTTTGTCAACAATTACGTCCACATACAAGCTCTTCCTATAAATATACAAGCTTCTGGTTTCTGAAATGCATCCCAAAAAAAAGAAAAACACAGAGAGAACAACGAAAGAGAAGGAGAAGAAAAAGAAAAAAAATTCACAAAAAATCTTCTTTCAGAAATTTCCGAGTGTATTTGGGATCGGGGTGTGAGTTTAGAGCTTGTAAAATTTCTCTGGTTAATAATAAAAGATCTGTAGCAGGTCCGGAGACGTAGGCAAGATTGGCCGAACTCCGTTAACAATTGTGTGTGTGTTTTCCCGCTCCCATAAATTCTGGTTTACCGCAAAATTTGACCGCGTATTTCCTAACAATTGGTATCAGAGCTTGAGTTGCGGTGATCGGTCAAATTTTTTGCGGAGTTAATATTCATGTGAACAGTAATTCGTGAAATATTGAATTTTGTCGGTAACATCGGTTTGTCGACGTAGGTGTTCTAATACACGGTGGTTCCAGAAACGATGGGAGGCGAAGACGGTTCGGCGAACAGTATCGGAAAATTTGACGGTACAGATTATGCATTTGGAGAATGCAAATTATAGATTATCTGTACGGAAAGAAGCTTCATCAACCGCTGAGCAAGAAGCCTGAGAAGATGGATCAGGATGAGTGGGAGCTCCTTGACAGACAAGTTCTGGGTGTTATAAGGTTAACACTGTCGAAAAACGTTGCTCACAACGTTGCGAAGGAGAAGACCACAGAAGGGCTCATGAAAGTTCTCTCTGATATGTATGAGAAACCTTCGGCAAACAATAAGGTGTTTCTCATGAAGAAACTCTTCCATTTGAAGATGGAAGAAGGTGGCCTGGTATCCGCACATGTGAACGAGTTCAACACGATTGTCAACCAACTGTCATCAGTTGAAATCGAGTTTGATGATGAAGTGCGAGCACTGATTCTGTTGGCATCTCTGCCAAATAGCTGGGAGCCGATGAGGGCAGCGGTTAGTAATTTTGTGGGTACTCAAAAGCTCAATTTCAATGATGTTAGAGATTGTATCCTTACTGAGGAAGTTCGAAGGATAGACTCTGGGGAGGCATCAACGAGCTCTGCTTTCAACGTGAAAAAAAAAAGGGAGAAACCCAGATAGAAATAACCGGAGTAATGGCAGATCGAAGTCAGGGAATGGACGGGGTCAATCCAAATTCAGACATCCTGCAGAGTGCTGGAATTGTGGAAAGACAGGTCACATTAAGAAGAATTGCCGAGCACCACCGAAGAAGGAAGAAAACACTAGAGGCGGAGCCAATGTAGTGACACGTGAAAACGCTGATGCATTGGTAGTGTCTGTTGATTCCCCGAGGAAAATTGAAGCTCGTGATGCAACTGCAAATACCACCAAAGCGTCAATCTCCTATGTCGATTGCCCAGTCAATTCATGGGTGCTTGACTCAGGAGCGTCGTTCCACACCACACCGCACCATAACATCATGGAAAATTATGTTGCGGGAAATTACGGAAAGGTATATCTTGCTGATGGATTACCTTTGGACATAGTTGGTATTGGAAATATCTACCTGAAGATGTCAGACGGACGTGTGTCGAAGATTACGAAGGTCAGACATGTGCCAAAGTTGATGCGAAATCTAATCTCAGTAGGTCAACTTGATGATACGGGTCACGATCTTAATTTTGGTGGTGGAGCCTGGAGAGTCAAGAAAGGTTCCATGGTGGTGGCTAGAGGTCATAAAAGAGGCACTCTTTATATGACGACGAGTTATCAAGACACTGTTGATGTTGTCGAGAATGCCAAACAGACCAAGTTGTGGCATTGTAGGTTGGG
>NC_027753.1:3987180-3987551 GCF_000695525.1 Brassica oleracea var. oleracea
AATGCATCTCATGGTGGAAAATGGCGCTCTTCCGGATCTGAAGACGGTGGATCATCAGATGTGTGAAAGCTGCATCCTTGGAAAACAGAAACGGGTTACTTTCTCTAAAGGAGGAAGAGAGCCGAAATCTGAGAAGTTAGAGTCTATCTGAATACGGTGGATCATCAGATGTGTGAAAGCTGCATCCTTGGGAAACAGAAACGAGTTAGTTTCTCTAAAGGAGGAAGAGAGCCAAAATCTGAGAAGTTAGAACTGGTGCACACTGACGTGTGGGGACCCGCTCCTGTTGCATCACTGGGAGGTTCATACTACTATTTGACCTTTATTGATGACTCCACAAGAAAAGTGTGGGTTTACTTCATGAAGAACAA
>NC_027753.1:3987724-4013269 GCF_000695525.1 Brassica oleracea var. oleracea
GATGAACCGAACCTTGAATGAGCGTGCAAGGAGCATGAGATTGCACTGTGGATTGCCAAAGACGTTTTGGGAAGATGCAATCAATACCACAACCTTCTTAATAAACAGAGGACCGGCTGTGCCGTTGGAATTTAAGATCCCTGAAGAAGTTTGGAGCGGAAAGAAAGTAAATATTTCTTATCTAAAGGTGTTCGGATGCTTAGCTTATGTTCATATTGATGATGCTGCAAGAAGTAAACTTGACTCGAAGTCTAAGAATTGTTACTTCATCGGCTATGGTAACACGGATTTTGGTTACCGGTTTTGGGATGATGAAATTCAAAAGATCATCCGCAGCAAGAATGTTGTGTTCAACGAAGAAGCGTTGTACAAGGATAAGCTAAGAGAAGGCTCAAAGCCAATAAGATTTTCTCCATCGCTCAACTACATTCTGCTCACAGACAGAGGCGAGCCTGAATGTTATGAGGAAGCTATGCAAGTTGATGAGTCGATCAAGTGGGAGCTTGCAATGAACGACGAGATGGACTCGTTGTTATCCAATCACACGTGGGAGTTAGCAGATTTGCCTAAGGAGAAAAAGGCATTGCATAACAAGTGGGTCTACCGAATAAAAGAAGAACCTGATGGGAGTAAGCGCTATAAAGCGAGGCTTGTTGTGAAAGGATTCCAACAAAAATAAGGCGTTGACTACACCGAAATCTTCTCTCCTGTAGTCAAGATGGTGACCATTAGAACGGTTCTTGGGCTGGTAGCACAAGAAGGTCTGCATCTTCAACAGATGGATGTGAAGACGGCATTTCTTCACGGTGATTTGGATGAGGAAATTTATATGAAGCAACCCGAAGGCTTTGAGATCAAAGGGAAGGAAAGACTTGTTTGCAAGCTGAAAAGGAGTTTGTACGGCTTAAAACAAGCTCCAAGACAGTGGTATAAACGGTTCGACAGCTTTATTAAAGGCGTTGGTTTCTTGAGGTGTGAAGCTGACCACTGTTGTTACTTCAAGAGGCTTGAAGAGTCCTACTTGATATTGCTCCTATATGTCGATGACATGCTGATAGTAGGTGCAGACTTGCACAAGATCAATAGGTTTGCGATGAAAGACCTTGGAGAAGCAAGACAGATTCTAGGGATGAGAATCAATAGAAGCAAGGAAGGTCTTAAGTTATCACAAGAGGATTATGTGAAGAAAGTCCTCAAGAGGTTTAACATGGATGATGCGGAGCCAGTCAGTACTCCCCTGGCAAGTCACTTTCGGTTATCCAGAGAACAGTCTCCAGAGACTGAAGATGAGATGGCATGTATGGATAAAGTTCCATATGCTTCTGCTATAGGAAGCCTGATGTACGCGATGATATGTACAAGGCCAGACATTGCACATGCAGTGGGAGTCGTCAGCAGATTTATGAGCAATCCAGGAAAGGAACATTGGGAAGCCGTTAAGTGGATTTTCAGATACCTGAAAGGAAATCCAAGTTTATCGCTATGTTTCACGAAGTCTAAGACGGGATTGCAGGGATATGTTGATGCTGACAATGGAGGTGACGTTGACAGCACGAAGAGCACAACCAGGTATGTCTACACCTTTGGTAGTACTGCAATTTGTTGGGTTTCAAAGTTGCAAAAAATTGTATCTCTATCAAGCTGTGAAGCTGAGTATGTTGCGGTAACGGAGGCAACAAAAGAGATGATATGGCTACAGTCTTTTCTAGAAGAGCTAGGCCATGACCAAGGGAAAAGTGTGTTGTACTGTGACAGTAAAAGTGCCATCGATTTGGCAAAGAATCCGGTTTACCATGCTCGGACGAAGCACATACATCGTCGACATCATTTCATCAGATCAGCGTTGGAAGATGAAATGTTGGTGCTTGAGAAGATCCCAGGAAGTAAGAATCCGGCAGACATGCTGACGAAGGTCGTGCCGTATGATAAGCTGAGGTTGTGTGTAACCTCAGTTGGCTTGTTGGAATAACAAGCTGGGAAGACCTGCTACATTGATCAAGGTGTGAAGACAGATTGAAATCAGTCTTCAAGTGGGAGATTGTTAAAGATCACATGTTTCATAATGGACGGTGAAGTTGGATGGTGAAGTTGGACGGTGAAAGAAATCAAAGAAGGAGGTGCTTTTGTCAACAATTATGTTCACCTACTCCTCAAGCTCTTCCTATAAATATACAAGCTTCTGGTTTCTGAAATGCATCCCAAAAAAAAAGAAAAACACAGAGAGAACAACGAAAGAGAAGAAGAAAAAAAAAATCATAAAAAATCTTCTTTAAGAAATTACGAGCATTTTTGAGTGTATTTGGGAACGGAGTGTGAATTTAGAGCTTGTAAAATTTCTCTGGTTAATAATAAAAGATCTGTAGCAGGTCCGGAGACGTAGGCAAGATTGGCCGAACTCCGTTAACAATTGTGTGTGTGTTTTCCCGCTCCCATAAATTCTGGTTTACCACAAAATTTGACCGCGTATTTCCTAACATCATGTCCACTCAATGTTATGCTAATAATAAATCAACAAGGTTCTCTTTATGTCATCACCAAACCTTTCATTGGCGTGTGTAATATAGAAAGATGAGAATAGACCTATTTGCCCTTATATGAAGCACATTCTTGTTGGGGAATAGTATCAATGGTAACAAGGATTTGAACAGCTACAGTTCTTTTGCCGTCCAAGATTCCTAAACATGCCGGTAAACATGTCTCAATCCCCACGTGAAATTCACACACCAGTCTATGTATTACATTTGTAGTCCTTGAAGTTTTGTGCGTAACAAGAGTAATGGAAGAAGACCGTGGTGCATTTGTAGCAGACTGTGTTGTCCTTTCATGCTGCTGCCAATGCCTTGTGTTACAAGTCACTACCTTCGTCTTCTTCAAGGTCCCTTGTAAACTTGGCCAGAAGATTAAGAAGTTTGCGAAGAGAAGATGTGGGAGAACCTTGCAACCAAGAACGTAGGAGGATGTCGTCAAAGAGGAGCGTTGGTATGGAAATGGGGTTGTGTTTGAAGAAGGCTCATCAAGATCTAATTGCATTGAAGTCACTGAGGGAATGTTGCAAGAACTGTCGATGAGCAAAGAGTTCGGTTTTGGAAGCTTCTGGCGCCATGAAGATCTTCTGACATTGTAGATATCAAATAGCTGGAGGAAAAAAACAGAAATGAAAACTTATCTTCTGTGCTTATGGCATTCATGTTGTGTTATTGATCAAGAATCGTAAAAAGAACTTACGGGTTCAAATCTTTTTCTCAGAAAGACAGATGAAGATATAGGTGACTAAGACAAAGGCTGTAATATTGTAAATCTTTGTTTCATCTTGTCTTAACTTATGGTATAATCTTCCACTGCTTTCCAATATAAGTTGTTGTAATGATCTACTACTTTTCCCTTGAGTATTATGCAGTTTATTTCGTCCAATTTCGTATAATAAAGTGGATTCCGTACAATATAAGTTGTGGTTGTTTAATATCTTATTTTTTCCAAAAATTATTATATCTTATGGTTATTTTAAAACCAAATAAAATATTTTATAACGTGAGACTACAACAATATATATATAGTATTTCGTATTTATCAATATATTTTTGATTGAACGATTAGAATTTTCATAACAAAATTTTTTGACACTTCAATTTTTTAATTTTATGGAAAATAGTATATAGAAAATTATACACAGTCTTAAAATATATATTTTTCATCCTAAGATAAAAGTAACAAGATGAGTTTATTTTAGTTTAACTGTAACAAAAAAAAAATTATGACCAGAAAATCGATACAATTCAATATACTAAATTATGAAAAATCAAATCAAACAATTTTTAAGATTTATTGTATAGTAGTGTTCTGTTGTATGAATTTTCAAAATATTACAAGTTATGTTTATTAATGCAATTATTATTTAACATTTATGTTTCCTATTTTCTAAAATAATATATACCCATTTATACAAAAAAACACCAATATATTTACAAATGTAAGAAAATGAACTTAACTACATGAAATTAAGAAAATAATAGTCCAATTTTAATATAATTAAAAAATCATTTTTTAATTTAGAATAATATATATAATTTAACACAAAAATAAATATTTGAAACTATACAAAATATTATATGTGAAATCATATATCCAATTAAGATGGGAACATAATAATACATAACAAACTGACATTTCAAATAATATCATAGAGATTAAAAATTAACTTAAAAGTTATAAACAAAGAATATTCTTTTATTAATTGTTTTAATTCAATCATTACGTAAATGTTTGTATCCGTGCATGACCACGGAAAAATCACCTAGTATGATTAAATTGAAAGTACAGGCCGCTCTCGAAGAAATCATATCTTTTCTTTTATAGATGTGTCTCAGGTGGATTTATAATGTACATGTGCATTGTTGTTATTTTCGGATAACAGCATAATAATAAGAATTATCTTATTTATTCTTAAAAATAAGTGTTTATTTTTTGCCTAATTTTTATTATGTTATGTATAATCATTATTTAATCTAATTTAGAGTTATTATCTAATCAATAAACAAATATATAGTTATTAATATATAATTTATTTTAAATTTTGTATTGCATGATTGTATAGCTATTCGTTAAAGGTATTTTAGCAGCTTTAAAATTTTGGTGTTGATTGTTTGAGTAGTTTTTGGTTAATAGCTTTGAGATTTTTAGATATCAGACTTTGGTTTTGGTTTTTACTTCTTTTTAATTTTTTTCTTTTGGTTTTGGTGTATTTTATTTTTTCGAAAAATAACTAATACATTATTAGGTTTAACAAATTACAGATTGACTCCATTAACTTAGCTTATGATCAATTAAACCCGATTATGATGTTGCTACTATATACATCGTATATGTTACATGTATTAACATAAACATCATGTAGTTGTTGACACATTCTCATACATTAGATGGTTTCCACCATATTAGCTTAAACGTCGTGTAGCTAGAAATTTCCTAAAATGTATCAAAATATTATGATTATTATTTAATAATAAAAATATGTTTAATTGTTTTTAGTTTGATATTTTAAAATTATATTATATTAAATATGAATCATAAAATATCTATAATTATACAAATTTAAAATGCTTGAAATTTTTGAAACCTAATTATAAAATATTTACTAATATGCATTATTTTTTAGTTTGAACTTGAATGTAAATTTTTTGTTCTTTTCCAAAATTAATATAATATACTGTATTAGTACAAAGTTTTTATGTTTTTTAATTATTTTATGTTGTTTTTAATGTGTCTAATAATTATTTAAAATTATTAAAATAATTAGTTAAAACAAAATTAATAACTATCTTTTTACAATTAACTAACATTATATATAAATACCTAATTTTTATTTATAGATTTAAGCCACAAATAAAATAATGAGAAATAACCTAGGATGACCTAAATTTTTTTTATCAAAAATATAAAATGACAAAATGTTTCATTAGAGAGACAAATAGACAATAAATTTTCTTTAAAATCCTAGAACCTACCCCCCAACCCCAACCCACTCATCAAATCTAAATAACAAGTCTACATTAGTTAGCCACATGGATGTAAATGTTTTTTTATCTTTTTAATAAAAAAACTTTTGGTCATATTGACTCTGTTATGTTTGTTACAAAAGAAATTTCTCTTTGTGATTTATAAAGGTTTACATAAAATAATTCGCCAAAGCTTATAAATGTGTTGTATAAACAAATTACTTACTTGCAAAGGGTTTGTAAAAATCCAGATATAAGAATTCATAAAACAGAGAATTATGATTTATAAAGGCATATAAATAAGTTATAAAGACTTATAAATCTATGTAAAATAATTTATATAATAGTAAATAATTTGTAAAGGCTTATAACACTATGTAAAATATTAGTTTTAAGAATCATCTAAGTATTTTCAAGCATTAATATTTATGAAAGTTAATAGGATTTAGAAAGGTTCTATATAAAGTAATTAGCCAATTCTTATAAATGTTTTATATAAAAAATATAAGGTTTATAAAGTTTATAAGGTCTTATTAATTATTGGGTTTATAAAAATCAATTATAATAGTTCATAAAATAAAGAATTAGGATTTAGAAATGACTATAAATAATTATAAAGACTTATAAATATGTATAAAATAATTTATAAAATTCTATAAATAATTTATAAAGTCTTATACAATAAATGTTTAAAAAGATCTTGTGGTGTAGTGGTGTAAGATTCTTGCTATTACTTTCAGCACGGATTCTTGGTGATATAACATAGTCAAATCTTTTTGCTTCTCATTAAAAAAGAGCAAATTTGTCTTTAACCCTTTCATCTCTTTTATTAGTTTTTTTTTCATTTCTGCAACTCTTCTGTCAGTGTTGGTTTTTTTTTTTTTTTTTTTTTTTGATATCCGTGGAGGATCCCAGGCGGTAAGCCCAGACTAATCCCCACGAGGTCTTCCATCCGGGCACACACGTTTATAGGCGGGAATGTGGCCAATGCTACTCGAACTCAGGACGAGTACTCCAGCTTGAGTTCTATTACCACTAGGCCAAGAGCTCTTGGTTCAGTGTTGGTTTTTTTTCCCATCAATTTATTAAATAAGTGATAAAATTTTATTAAATAAAAATACAAAAATGAGTCATAGCTTATAATAATATATTATAAGGGTTTTGTAAAACATGATAAAATCATTGATGTAAATGGTGTGTTATAATTTATGATAGAAATAATGTATTATACATTCATATTATAATATATATAAGGATATATAAAAATATTTTTGTCAACGATATAGGCAAATAAGAGCTTATTTGCCTATAACCAAATTTGTAGTAGATATTACGGTTACAAATTTTGTCGACGATATAGGCAAGTAAAGTGATTTTGGCTTAATTAAGTAACTATCATTTAGTCTTACTTTGGCCTTGTTTTACCTTATCTAATTGCAAGTGACCGGTTAAACAGAGAAAATAGATGAAGTCAATGCTTTTCATATTAGCAAGAGTGACTCACTAGTCGCTACTATTTATAATCACATCTTCTAAAGAATCCAAATCACCCGCTATGCAATAAAATATGTGGATTAAAATCAGTTGCAGAGCCAGCCTCAAATCTGACTGGGGTCAATTAAAAAATATAAACGAATTTTAATATTTTTTACATCAATTAAAATAATATAAATATTGAATAGGTTAAAGTGATTTACGCATATATATATTCCCAAATAATATTTTCGATATATATCCAATCTAAAACACATTTAACCTTGTGAGCTAAAATGGTTCAAAAATTGTTTTCAAATGCATGTAAAGTTCCACACTATTTTATGCCAAAAATCGTTTCCAAATTGATTTACGCTATTTTAATGCATGTAAAATTCTTTTTGGCATAAATCTATAGAGGTCAGGTCCCCCCCCTCTCCTACAGATGCCTCCGCCCTTGATTAAAATAGATAAATTTTAACACCATTTACTACAGTTTTTTATTTTGTTTTGTAATATAGAAATTTTTTTCTATTTTGTTTAATAAAATTAGAATAGTACTAAGCTTACATTTTGATATACAGAGTAAAATGGTATGCCACTGCAAATAGAGCATGGTTCAAGTTGTTATTTTATTTATAGATCTCACACAGATTTCCACATCCTTTAAATACTAAACTCAATCTCAACCGCTAATTACTACACTTAAAATCCTAATCAATAAACACAAATCCAGTTATAAACCAGAACACATATTTATAATCTTTTTAATAAATTAAAATTTGAAAATATTAAATTATAACATAAATTAAAAAGTGTTAAAATTTTGAAAATATTAAATTATAACATATAAAACTGAAATAGAATAGACTTGTAAATTAAAAAGTGTTAAAATTGAATTTTTCAAATAACAAAATTAAAAAGTGTTAAAAAGTTTATATTCTAATAAAGAGAATATCATGACATACTATTTTCATTAGTTGTAATAATCAATTGGCTGAAGTCTACACTTGAATGAATGTGGTTAACAAAAAAAAATAGAGATAAGAAGTAGCATTCTTATTGAGACTAGAATTCATAGGAAGAAAATCGATTTATGGATGGAATAAAATATGCAGTATTTATAGACAAAAGTATTCGGTTATTGTGTATGAATTAGTTATAATTATAAAATACCTCTGTTTCGTGAATTACGGCATTTATTCGTGTGATCCTTGTAAATTATTAATTTTGATCAATATGCTTAAACCAAGATTCATATCAATGATACGACATCAAAACATAACTCATGATTATCGACTGTAAAAGTTTATATTATATATTTAAACCATAAATAAATTAATGAAAATTTTTCTAGGATGACCCAATTTTTTTTTAATAAGAAATGTAGCCCAAAAAATTAAAATGACTAAAATATTTTATTAAATATGTAGAATGGACACTATACCCCATACATTTACTAAGCTAGATTTAGAATTTAGATACTGGGTGGGATTTAGGATTTAAAAAAAAAATTAAAATACTAGAAATGTAAAATAAAAACTTTTAAAATAGTTTCATTTTTATATTTTGAAAAACAAAATGAAAAACAAATTCAAATAAAATAAAAAACTGAATTAAAAAACGTATTATCCAATATAATAATAATAATAAAATATTGATTGGCAAATAAAATAGACTATATAAAACAAGAGCTAAATATAAATATTGATTGGATAAAATTTAATTTTTGAAAAAAAAAAACAAAAAGATAATTTATTAAGAGTAATAACAATTTT
Source organism: Brassica oleracea var. oleracea (assembly GCF_000695525.1). NCBI lineage: Eukaryota > Viridiplantae > Streptophyta > Magnoliopsida > Brassicales > Brassicaceae > Brassica > Brassica oleracea. The sequence goes on from NC_027753.1 coordinate 3,996,468, forward strand.
AACAATTCTAACTAGATAGATGATGATAATGTTAGGAAAAAAAAAAAGATTGGGCCCAATTGAAACCCAGAGGTGGAGTATATCTATCATCTCGTATCTCTAGAGGGACAACCCTAAGTCGACCAAAAGAAGAGGAGAAGAATAAATAAAAAAAAAGCATCAGCGGCTCGACGATGGTTGCTTTCTTGTCTGGGTATCCAAGGAAGGAGGTTGATCGCCTTAGGAGGAGCTATATGAAAGAAGTGAATAAATCCGAGGTAATATTCTTTAACTGTTACTTCTATGCTTCTAGGGGTTGGTTACATGACTAATTAATGGGTCGTCGTCGCCATAGGGGTTCGATGTCAGTGGTCTTCCAGTACCAGACTCTGCTCCTGGACTAACTGAACACATCTGTAATGATACTTGTTCCCCCTTAATCCTCCTTTATGCTAAGTTAGGCCTTCATCGTTACAATTTGGTCCAGGTATTATAACCACCCCTTGCTTTATTTATCTATATATATATATATATATACACACACGCTATTAGCCCAATCGATTTGTTTCTTTCTTGATCAATTAGGGGAAAAACTTACAGCCCAGTAGCGTTAAGAAATACAACAAGTCCATGGGTTCTGTTAATTCCTCTTACTACATAACTTTGGTAGCTATTGATCCAGCTACCCAGTTGCTTCAAACTTTTCAGACTAGAGTTAATGAACTACGCTATGGCGAATTGGTTTTGGAATGCTGTACTGCTAGACCTCTTGGTAATTTCTTTTTTTTTTTTTTTGGTAAAACAACAAGTCTATCACATTGCTGATTTTGATCTTTTATAGGCGAAACCCACATATGTGGAATCAAGAAAAGCAGTGATCACAAACCTGTGGAAGACTTGCTCCATACCTTTCCTGAGTGGCCGCCCAAGAATCCTTTTAAGAAATCAAAGAGATGTTACGTTGTGAGACTACCCCAACCCTTACATTGTACCTTTGCTTTTTGTTTTTTTTTTCTTCTCGTGATTTTTAATATGTTTTCTTGCAGCTGAAGAAGTCAGAGTTGCGAGAGAATGATGATTGGATTCGTCTCTACTTGGAACTTGCAGTTGCCACGACTAATAGGAACACCCTTGAGAACCATCTTGTGTCCAACTTGAAGATTGTCAAAGTAGCTATAGATACTACTAGTACCCAAGAGGGACTCGACTTATTTGCAATTGTCTACATAAGATACAAGGACTCGTGCGAGGCTCGAGTTGGTAAGGATGTTGATCGCGTAGCTGTAGTCAGAAGATTCTTCAATGAGGGCATGGGATCCTTCAGTCTAGTGGGCCAAAACCTGGGTATTATACAAAAAAAGAGTAACAAACAACTTTTGCGTTTCAAACCGTGGCTGTTGTATACTCCTAGGTGGCGGCTCAAGGCATACAGACACAGTGGCCTTACCTTGTCTCGTCGTGTGCCCAAGACGAGATCCATGGAGTTTTTCTTGAGCCAATTCACGTTCAGAGATGATTTTACCAAAAAAGGAAAAGAATCAGAGTGCGAAACTGTCCTCTAAGTACAGTGGCCCCTGTCTTCAGATAACAATAATAATAATAATAAACCACAAATAAAGTTGGTGTATTAAGTGGGATTGACTTCTTTTTTTTCTTTATGTGTGGCTTCTGCTGGAATAATTTGACAACACAAGCAAGAATGGGAGACATTCCTGTGGTTGTCAGACGGTTTAATTTTCCTTTTTCATTTCTATTTGCAAATTGTATCGACTAGTATATGCGTTCCTTGTTAATTATTTGTTTTGGGATACATATAGGTTGTCTTTTAGAGTAAACTCTTTTGTTTTGTCAGGGAGAGACTGCACAACAACAGAGCAACCAAATGAGTGAGTCAAACAACTAATCATGTTGGTTTCAGCTAGTTAATGCTTATAACTACTTACTTTCGTCCCTCCAAGTGATACACGTGCAGCTATGATGGTGCCAACCAACTTACTCTGCAGAAGATTTTTTGGATTTCACAAGTTATACTGTGCAGCAAGCATGTCACTTTATCACCCACCAGAACATCCCAATGCAATTAAGTATCACATAATGAAAAGTATGTGAGCAATCATTTCTACACCGTTACTGATAGATTTAGGAGAAGGACTTCTATGGTTTATGTTGGAGATGAATTACATATCACTCGAACAGTGCCCATCAAAAGCTGAACTCGGTCTACTTGGTTAAAAGATAGGTTAGATGCTACATTTATTTAAGAAGAATAAAGGAAAAATACTCGGCTATAAACAAAATAGACCGATGAAGAGGAAGTGTATTTACAGACACAAGCAATTTGGGATAAGTTTACACCTGAGAAATGTAGATGCAATTCTCCAGAAAAGTATTCAGTTCCTTTTTTTGTTTATTTATTGACTAGGTATGTAGCCCACACAACCAACATAATTCTCTTACGGATATTTATTAATACATAAATATTAATTCAAAGATCAGCATAAAAAATTATTTATGTTCTAAAAAAATCGAACATGAAATTATTTATACATGACAAAGTTGTCTATCAAAATAAATATAATTTTTATTGAATTTAGAAAAAAAATAGAAACACAAAGTATATAATCTTTTGGAAAATCTCTCTTCAATTTTAGTATTTTTGGGGGAAAATAATCCATCTTTTTCATAACATGTGACATTAAATTTTATTAATATTCATCAGAAAAACATAGACAACATGAAATTGCCTACATCTCATCTGAAATGATAAAAAATTTCCGGTGTTAAAACAAAATATTTTCCGAATTGTATGGAACTGTCTATGATGAGATTGAGAATGCATAGAAGCCTACACCAGGTTCACTGAAGGACGCTACACAATGGAGACACGATGTTAACGTATACAAAGACCACTTTTCTACACTGAGAACTTGGGATCAGATACGCGAAAGGGGGGGAGGAGGTATCATGGAGTAATCTCGTCTGGTTCCCTCAAAGAGTTCCACGACATGCTTTCATTGTGTGGCTGACTTTCAAGGATCGTTTATCGACGGGTGTTCGTATGAGGGCATGGGGAATCACACAGGGCTGTGTGTATTGTGGGGCACGAGAAGAGAGCAGGAATCACTTGTTTTTGGCTTGCCCAATCACTTTTACAATCTAGTCTACTCTAACAGTCTCACTACTCGGAACAGCAGTATCTCGGGACTGGTCTACACGGTGGCTTCCTTGAGAAGTCGGCGTCATAACAACCTGGATGTCATATTCCTTAAGATGGTTTTTCACACTACTGTGTATGTTACTTGGAAGGAAAGAAATTCGAGAAGACATCAGGGTGCTTGCTTGACTACGGACACTATGTTACGGCGCATTGATAAAGCAATCAGAAATAGGATTTGCTCTTTGAAGTATACAGGCTCTCATAAATTGGAAGGGTTGCTCTGTCGATGGTTCGAAGTGTACTCGAGATGATTCAAATTTTTTTTATTTTTTCTAGCTCTTAATTGATCTAGACTCCAACTTCCATTTGTAAATGCCCTTTTATTCTTTGATTAATCAATATAGAATTTAATCAAAAAAATATTTTCCGAATAAGAATTTGTTTGGCCTTTTTTACCGGTAGTAAACTTAAAAATATAAAATTTGATTATTTAATTTTTTTACTATTTACTAAAAAAATTAGTAATATTCTAAAGTTGAATTTTTTGAATGATTTGGGATGGTAGGAAACTGAATTTAATTTTGATAATTAGTAAAATAAAATAAAAAAAATCTTGAGATAATTAATTTTAACTTTTATGATTGAAAAAATAATCATTTACGATAACAACACAATATATGTATGAATTATCTCATACTCTAAAACACATTTTATTTGTTAGCCAAATTTTATTATATTAATTTATAATTGGATATCAAATAAATATGTATATTTTTTTAACTAATGATATCATGATTCTTAATCCAAACCAATACAGAAAATACATTCCTTAATTCCTATATAAAATAATAAAACAAATTTATGTTTTATAAAAATAAATTTCCCACAGTAGATGTACTTCAGATACGTCTGCATTTAAGGTTAAACTTAATCAAATATTATTATAATAAGTTTACTTTAGATATATTATCATTTAAGGTTTAAACTTAATCAAATATAATTATACCAATAACACAATTTGACAACTACTTATGCTATATTGAAAATTATAATTGTAATATAAGATTGGGTCTCTACTTTTTCAGTTTAACGGAAGTAACACCGACTTTGGAAACCAATGTTTTTGCGTATTAAATTGTTCAAAAAACATAGTGATCATTTTTAAATATAATTTTATTATTAATTATTAGTATATATCTACAGAAATAAACACAGGAATTTAACTGTTATGTTTTTTTCCACCTGCTCAGCTAATTTATGAGCTGTCACACAAATAAAGGGAAAAGTTGTACTAACAAATATATATTAAACTTATATGACTAAATAATCAAATTTTAAGTTTAAATTATACTATAGAGATTATTTAAAATAAATTAAAAATCTGACAAATAAACAAAATTACTAAAAAAAACTATTGAAAATATGACAAATAAGTAAAATTAAGTAGTATAGATAGCATTTCAAGAAGACACTTGATGGAACACAACAAGACTGAAGCCTAGCCACTAGATCATGCAATCTGGTAATCCAAACACACATATCCAACTGATCCTCTGTCTCTTTTGTTGTATCTCTCCTCGTTCAAATTGATTGAGAAATTGTGGATGTCTAATGTATGTTTTATAGAGGGCTGAGAATCCTGTAATAGTATGTGAGAGGGTGTAAAATGCAAGCATGATGATGAGTTTTGAGTATTGAACTGAACAGAATTTGACTGGAATCTCAAGAAGCGTCTCAGTGTAGGACGTTGAAATTGAGCAGAGATTTGTCCTGCAGCAGAGTATGGTAGGACAATCTGGCAGAGAATTAGTCCCCCTTAGCTTATGCAAATGGAGAAGCGATATGGTTTTGTAGACATTCCCAAACTCCAGCTCCTCCCTGGCTTTTGTGTCATCAATTCTCTCTTAAAAAAAGCTAAGTGTATTGTTTGCCCGGTTTCATTAGCAGTAAGTAGATTAAGGTTAGTTCCTCTTGAAACCTTATTGTTTATGTTGTTACACCTAAAATATATGCATTGTGTCTTGTGAAAATGTGGGTGAAAATGTGTAGCGGCTTATGGATTTAACTCACCATCACAGAACCTGGAGGCTGGGATTGTATGGCGAGATAAGTTGGGCCACCACCTCTGCCAATACTTCCTCCTCGTCCATGAAACAATGTAACTTTGATGCCAAATTCATTGCAAGCAGCCACGACATCCTCCTGGGCTTTGTATAGTTCCCATGCTGCAGTAAAGCGACCAGCATCTTTTCCAGAATCAGAATATCCAACCATTATCTGCGCACACATATGTTATGTTTTCAAGGGTTTTAAGGTAGTACAACAGGCGCAGCCTACAAAGATGGATTTGGTTGAAACTAAGTATATCTACCTCTTGGTGTCCAGTGTGGTTCTTTTCGATGTGTTCTCTGTAACAGTCAATTGAAAGCAATTTCCTTATCACGGAGCCAGCGCCTCTTAAGTCTTTCACCGTTTCAAAAAGAGGAACCACTCGCAGTCTATCATGTAACAAAAACAAATCAGCATATCAACTACTTATGTCATCAAAACATATAAAACAGAGACACAGCAGCCATTATGAAAGTAGGCAGACATGCAAAATGATAAAGAATGTAGTGTTCCTTCAAAAAATTACACTCACGTTCCAGCAGGACATGGTCTTCCCAGATCACCACTGACGGCAAGTCGGGCATCTTTCTGTAGAAGTTCCACAGCGAGGACATCACTTGCCTACAAGTAGCAACAAATTAGTTTGCATCATTTTCGCTGCGGATCCAAAATAGTTACTTGTAGACATTGGCCTCAGCAAAGAGGTGACGGTAAAAGACTCAAATCTATCATACGTCTGAAGCCATGGAAATCACGTAAGCTCTCAGTGATTCACTTCCTAACTCAGCAGCAACTCGGAAAGTGTCTAGTACTTCTTTCACTTCAGGACCGACCTGCAACAGTTCAGTGATTTTGATGACTGCGTTGCAAACATAACGTACAGGAGATCACTTTTGTATCATACTGGGTTTCCTTGAAGTAAACGCATAAACATTCAAGTTATTGATTACTCCATTTGGTTACAATAAAATAAGTTGCAAGTTGAACATAAAAAGAAACCCACGGTGAGATCTCGCTGACCTCAATATTTGGGGGAATAAGAGGACGTTTCCCTTTCAGTTCTCTTGTCAAAAACTCGAGCTTCTTCTCTTCATCCCATTCACTATATGTGCCCATGTCCAAGTATGTTGTAATAGTATCCAAAGCTTCGGAATGCTTTGCAGCTTCCTGATTAATTAATCTTAGATCAGACAGAAATAACAGAAAATTAAGGAGCCAAAACAATAAGCCCCAAAAAAAAACATCACCTGTCGTAAATCAAGTTTCATCAAAACCATGCCGAAAGTAGCAACTCTACGGATCAAATCAGCAAGCCGGCCATCAGCTAGAACTCCGGAATCAGATGAATGCTGAGAAAATAGTAATTTTAAGTAAGGTAAAGATATTTAATGGGCAGTAAATTTGCATGGAGCAAGATCCTACCAGAGATTCATAGCAGAGAAGTAGTGGTTCCAAAAGTTGGTCTGATGTTTCATAGTAATCCCAAGGATCATATTCACAAGGAAGACCCTCAAGAAGAAGTTCCAGAAGCCTTCTTGTCTTCAAAAGCTGTAATCACAGATCATTACAAGTGAGTGGCTTTAAGCGAGAATATACAGTTTATCAATATGGTTATAAATTTCTGATATTGACAATATTAGCAAATAAGTTAAGCAGTAGCTAAAGATAAATGCCTTTGGAGATATAAACATGAACTCTTTCACATCTTTGGCGATGCTACTCCAGCTTAATGAGAAAAAGGAGTAAGGATCTGCACCTTTTCCTCAACTTCCCCAAGAACAATCCGATAAGGAGCAATTCCAGCTCGTTTAGGTGGAGTTGGTTCTAATAGCTTCTGAAAGCTGGTCCTCCCAATCTGAGAATCAGCAAGTAGTTTCTTCTGAAGCAGAAGTTGTGAACTCGAGGAGGAAGAACCTCGTGGAGTAATAGTTTGCTGAGAACCATTAGAGTTGACGGAATTTCCATTTCCTGTCTTTATTTGCAAATTTGGGCCATATCCATCACTTGAAATGCCTTGAACATCCTATCCTATTTTAAGGAAGAAAATCAAGAAAACTATCAAGTACATACAAACACAGCCAGACTATCTTTAATATGCATCTCTAAAACGAATGCTTCACCTGGCGACTGAGTGGAATATAATCTGTCACAGGAACTTCAAGCTTGGGATACTGTGATTCACCACATTCTGCAGGTGAGATATCAGATACTTAGTAAGATGAAGCGTAAATGTAGAACAAAGTCTATATGCATGATTGTATGTTCAAAACGTTTATAAGAGAATATTCTACGCATGAAATCCTGTACCAGCACATAAGGGAAGGTCAGCTCTAGGTGGAAGTTGAGTGGGTAGGGATAAGCCCTGCTGGTTTGGAAATTTTGGTTGGCTTCTTCCTACATTCGTACCCCAACTTTCAATATCTTCTTGGGCAGAAATTTCTGATGAGAGCAAAAAAAAAACAGCTTCAACATTTGTTCTCTCAAGAATCAAGAAAAATATGAGTCATGAGCTGTCTCCCAGAAGCTTACCTTTTTCAAGAATCTCATCTGCCAATCTTGACAATCTATCGCTGCATCGATTCATAGACAGTTCAAATCTTAAGCTATCAATCTCTCTTATGTACAGATCGATAGCCATCCACCTAGACATAAGCGATACTTCTTTCGTGACCTGGAAGTTTATGATAAAAGCCAATCGTGTGTCCGCAAGTTATATACTAGTTGTGGACATGGACATCTTAACACTGAGGTCGTTGGTTGATACCTTTAAGAGATTATTCTTCGCCATAGTCTCCAGAAAGGAAAAACCCACATAACCACATTTACACTGTTACTCCCACCGTCACCGGCACCGCCGAGGCCACCACCACGAGCGGTTCCAACTCGCTCAAAATCTCATTTTTGGATGTTGAAGATTTACCATGTGACCACATCCAATTCAACCAACTAGCTCTCGATCTCTGATCAGACAGCTCTGATCGAGCTGTTTTATCGGAGATCGAGAGCTATGGTTTGGTCACGGGGAAGTTTCCAGCAGATCGAAAGATGAGACCTTTAACGAGTTAAAACCAAAATTTGATCGTGGTGATGGTACCGGCGGTGCCGGTGACGGTGAGAGTAACGGTGGAAACATGGTTATCTGAGTTTCTTCTTCCCGGAAACTATAACGAAGAACAAACTCTTAAAAGTATAAGCCAATGACCTCTTTGTTAAGGTGTCCATGTCCACAATTAGTGTATAACTCTACTATCCAAGCTTAGAGTCCACGTCCACAATTAATTTTGTTTACAAGTTAAAATACATATATGAAAATGGATTTTAAAAAATAGAGAATTTTATATATAATTTATTATGATAATTATTTTTATTTAATATATTTTAGATTTTGAGATAAAAGACAAAAAAATAAGAGAAACTCAAAATGTGTATTAAAGGTAATCAACTCTCGAAAAAATGAGAATTTTAAAAACAGAAAACAATGTTGATGTCAAAAAAAACACAGAAAAAATGTTGTAAAAATCAAACATCAAACAGAAAATGTTGCGGTTGAGGCCTGTGATATGCCAGGGTGTACACATGTGAGTGACCCCCACCACCGCTATGTAGAGCATTTAGGTTCACACTGCTTCTTTCATTTCTCAATTTTTTCTTTTCGAATTTGTTATATAATTTTTTTTTCAAAACCAAAATTAGGATAATTTAGGATTAGTATCCCTCGAATCCATTATCCATTTTATCCTAACTGTGTCGCTTTCTCTTCTTCAAACACTTGAAATAAATGTTTATTTTTCTTTTCTTTAAACAACCAATACCTTCCTTCTTCTCCAAGAAAAGGACAAAGCTATAATCTTCCTTTTCTAAAAAAAAACAAATACTAAAATTAACTGTTTTAGTTAGATACATAATAATTGTTATGAGCAACTTGCATGAGACATAATCATACAATAGATTATGATAATTAACATGCGAGTTATTCTTGGGTTCATCCTTGGTTCACCTCCTAGGTTCACCTCCTAGGATGAATCTCTGGGTTCACCAGCCAATAAAATTTCATTATTTCAAATTCGATATCTTTTAAAAAAGAAAATAAAATATTATCAATTTATATTATGTTTTTAAAATAAAAAAGTAAAAAAAAAAATAGCAGCTACAGAAAAAAAAAATTAAAAAAATCTTTTTAACGTCGTCAGCAAAACACTAAACCCTAAATCCTAATCCATAAATTTTAAATCCTAATCCCCAAACCCTAAATCATAAACCCTAAATCCTTGAGTGTTTTAGTGTTTAGTGATTTTGATTTAGAGTTTAAGATTTATCCTAGAGTTTAAAATTTATACGAGAATTTAGGGTTTACCCATTATTTTTTATTTATTTCTTTTTTTGTAATTACTACTATTTTTTATTTATTTCTTTTTTTGTAATTACTACTATTTTTTATTTATTTCTTTTTTTGTAATTACTACTATTTTTTATTTATTTCTTTTTACCTTTTAATTTAAAAAAAAATATAATTTGACAATATTTTTTTTTTTAAAAAAATATCAAATATTAAATAACAAAATCATATTGGTCGGTGAACCTAGAGAATAACTCTTACCATGCGAGTTCCCATTTCAAACTTCTGTTAATCCTACTAAATACGCACTAATGTTGGTTTGAACCAATCAAAGAAAACTTCACATGAGAGAAACTAATCTTATAACATAATTTGTCAGAACATAAAAGAAAGTGAGGATGTTTTATTCATTTCATATTGGATGAGGACGAGATGAAATGATAAGTTAGGGACTTCTTTAAAAACATTTCGTCGTTTATCATCACGAATTGAATAAGAGAGTTGTGATTCTTTGTCTCTTTCCTTGTCTAGTGAGAGAGAGTATACAGACCCTCGAATGCCATATCACAGGACCTTCTATTAACCCTTTTTATAATCTCTCTCTTTTCTCTCTCTCTCTCTCTCTCTCTCTGGTTTGGTTTTGGCTATGGTGGTGAATAGTCAAGCTTTCTTGTTAGCATTAATTGCATTACTTGGAACCCAACTGTCTTCACTAATGGCTGCAGGTTTGTCTTTCCAATTTTTCCTCTGTTTTGCTTCTCTCAAAAAGCTTATTTTTCTAATTTTGTCCTCTTCTAAAATCAAAAGATAATATGGTGGTCCTTTTCATCAAAATCAGATTTTGAGCTTCTGGGTTTTCAAAATTTTGTTGCTTTCTTGTACTAGAGTTTGAATTTTGATGAGTTGCTTACATGCAAATACTCTGTTTTGGATTGAAAACAGATCTTGAAAAATAAATAAAATTTTAAGTTTTTTTTTTTGTAAAAGAATAAAATTTTAAATTTCCATGAGTAAAATCAGTTATATAAACTTTAATTTTGTTTGAACAAAAAAAAAACTTTAATTTTGTTTGTGACCAAAAAAAGAAAAAAACTTTAATTTTGTTGAAGCAGTGATTAAAGCTTGAAACTTTTACATTATCTTTCTAGATTTTGAGGCAAATCTCTGTTCTTGCTTCTCTGTTTCAGACACTAAGGTTTTACTGCTTTGTTGTCTGTGTGACTGTGTGTCTGCAGATTGTCCATTAGATTTCACTTCATCAAACTTCACTCTAGTAGCTTCTGTCTGCTCCAACATAACCAACAGAGGCAAATGCTGCCGCTACATGAACGCTTTCGTTGCTATATCCGTGGCTCGTTACGCCAACATATCAAACAATCTCGGAGTCACATCGGATCTATCCGAAACCTGCGTTGCCTCCATCTCCAAAACAATGGAGCTCTATGGAGTCCCTAGAAACGCGACTAGCTTCTGCGGGTTAGGAACCAAGATCCTGGTCACGTACAGCTGCGAAGGCCGGACCACTGTAACGCAAATGCACCAGTCTCCAACGTTTGGACACGTTACAAGAAACTGCAGGGGCCCGCTTTCTCCGGTGAACCAGTGCAGGAAGTGTTTGAACTCTGGTATCACTTACCTTCGTAATCTAGTTGGTGCGGAGACTAATAACGTTACTCTGAGTACTTGTCGTGATGCGACTTACGCAACATTAGCAAGCCGTATGGACGATGCTTCGGCTCTTGAACTACTTGGTTGTTTCTTTCAAGTGACAGAGCTTAGTGTTGTCCCTTCAGGTTAGACGGTTACTCCTTCCGGTTTACTCCCTCGGTTCCAAGATATAAGATGTTTTGATATTTTTCAAGTACTCTAACTTTATTGAAAATTGGTTAACCCAATAACATTTTACTAAATTATTTATGATTGGTTAATTTATGTTTAATTTATATAATTTAATAATTTTATTTCCTACAAGGTAAGTTTCTTAATCTTTGTGCATTTAAGCAAAACATCTTATATTATGGAACAGATTAAGTATTTTTTATTAGTTGAAAGATAGTTAGGTGTATACTTAATGACATTTTTATTTAGAAAATATAGAAAATTAAATATTTCTCTTAATTTCTGTGCACAAATCTAAAACTAAATTAAAAATGAAACACAGAAAGTATAATTTTCTTACCATCATCACATTCAGGTTTGTATCTTTTTATGATTTGGTTCGTATGTGGACAGTCTCATTTCCACCTATGGAGAGTCCAGGACCGTCTCCAAGCGTGATTGATGCTGATGTCCCAAGCAAGAGTGATTCTCCAATGACTTCTTCAAGTGAAAGCAACAATCCATATCACTTAACATTGCTTCCAACCATTGGGATTGTTGTTACGGCTGTTTCTCTTACGATGCTCGTGGTTCTGGTGATTCTTATCCGTAGAAAGAACCGGGAACTCGATGAATCTGAGAGTTTGGATAGAAAATCAGCAAAAACACGTCCTTCTCCCCGGCCTGTATTCAAGATTCATCAAGGTGAGAAAAACAACATGTGTACTTTCATTACATTAAATCATATGAATGATAAATTGATAGACTAGAAAGGACCCTGACCATTGTGTCAGAAGTCCCCATTTGGAATGACTGATAGGACGAAACTAATATTACATGATGTGGTTTCGTTTTTTTCTGTAGATGATTCTTCTCCTTTCCAAAAGTTCAGCTACAAGGAAATGACAACTGCAACAAAAGAGTTCAACACAGTGATTGGTCATGGAGGTTTTGGGACTGTTTACAAAGCCGAGTTCAGCGATGGATTGGTTGCAGCTGTAAAGAGAATGAACAAAGCCTCTGAACAATCTAAACAAGATTTCTGCAGAGAGATAGAGCTTTTGGCTAAGCTCCATCACCGTAACCTCGTTGACTTGAAAGGCTTTTGCATTGAAAAGAAAGAAAGGTGAAGAAACACACATTGTTTTCTCTCCCTTCTGCATTTATCTAAAACGTAAAAAAGTTTAAAAAAGTATGCTCATCTTCGTTTTTTTTGTCCTACAATCTTTCAGGTTCCTCATCTATGAGTACATGGAAAATGGGAGCTTAAAAGATCATCTACATTGTATGTATATGATTCTTCTATGTTAAGCATAAAAGATTCGTGGTGTTGTAACTTCTCTTATTTTCTCTCTCTCCAATGCAGCTACAGAGAAGCCTCCACTTAGTTGGGAAACAAGAATGAAAATAGCTATTGATGTGGCTAATGCTTTGGTACGCATTCCATAGCCTTTCCCACATACACTTCCTCTAGTAAACTGATATACCCTTTTAAGTTTAATTATGAGTGTCTTACAGTTTTTGATTCTTGGCTGCAACTATGTTCTATTCTCCAGGAATATCTTCATTTCTACTGTGATCCACCTCTCTGCCACAGAGACATTAAATCAAGCAATATACTACTGGATGATAAATTTGTAGCTAAAGTATGCACCCTCACTCATTATCTATGTTATAGAAACCATTCAACTTGTTTTAAATAATGTTTTCTTGGTGCAGCTTTCAGATTTTGGCCTTGCACATTCGTCTAGAGATGGATCTGTTTGTTTTGAGCCTGTGAATACTGATATTCATGGAACTCCAGGTTAAGAAGAGAGATACATAACAAAACAAAACAACATGACTACTTCTGATGGAAACTGAATTTTAATTTTTCAGGTTATGTAGATCCAGAGTATGTGGTGACACAAGAGCTGACAGAGAAGAGTGATGTGTACAGCTACGGAGTTGTGTTGCTGGAGATTATAACGGGAAGAAGAGCTGTTGATGAAGGTAGGAACCTTGTTGAAACGTCTCAGCGGTTTCTAGTGACTAAATCAAGACACAAGGATCTAGTAGACCCGAGGATAAAAGACTCCATTGACGATGATGATAATGGAGAGAGACAGCTTGAAGCTGTTGTGACGGTTGTGAGAATGTGTACTGAGAAAGAAGGCCGGTCTAGGCCATCGATTAAGCAAGTGTTGAGGATGCTGTGTGAAAGCTATGATCTGTTGCATAGCGAATTTGCTAAAGCTGTTGATGAAGAGGTGGGGCAAGATACTATGCAGAGAACCGTTTTGAGGTTTCAAAGAAGCAATAATAACCGATTCATTGGTGGTTCATCATCGTCCAAGTCGCTTTGCAGCCAGAGTGTACCTCACTCTCCAGTAAATGGACTCTCTTTCTGAGTTAAATCTTTAAGTTTCACATATAAATATAACATTTATGAATTCATATTGAAAGCTCTCTCATACTCTGCACTCTTTTAAGTAGATTCAGTTCAAAAGATTTCTACATTGTCTGCATCTCTCCTGTACAGTAGAAACTATCTTCTATTACATTTTTTTTTTTGTCTTCCAAGTCCCAAGTCCGAGGGAGTTAAAGCCAGAGTCTTCCTTTTGATGGGTGTTGTACTACATTACCAGGCTCTTCTTGCTTGTGTTTTGTCTTCTTACCATGGACCAGTTAGGGTTCTTCTCAAGCATTGCGTTTTGGCCAGCCATGGACGCTGCTTGGACGGTTCCTTTAGCAGTAAATTAAACAAGCCGTATCAGTAAACTTAAGATCAAAAAGACAGTAGAGCACATTCAGACATACAAAAAGTATCTGAAAATGTAAAGAGTCTTTTGCTGTGGGTAGTTGTTGTTTACCTCATTCTTCTGTGTTTTCATAATTTCAGCCTGCATCATCATAGGGGAAGCTCAGTCAAAGAACTGAGCCAGCTAGATTCTTTAAGAAGACGTAAGAAAAAAACCAAAAAAATGGTAGAGAACGCACCTGTTTTCTCTGCAAATCTTGATTCAGTTGCTTGAGATTTTCAATCTCGGCTTCGAGTTCCAAGGTGTAAGCCTGTGGTTAATCCCAACATCGATATCAATATCAAAGTTCTTGAAAAAGAATAGGTAATGAACACTTTTACCTGCTTTCGAGCCCTTGATCTAGCAGCTGATTCACGATTCTTGATCATTCTCTTTTGTCTTCTCTCAACAACCTTCTCCACCACTCCTGTATTGCTTCTTCTTCCCTGACCACCAAACACATAAGGAACTGGTGATGACCAAGCTGCATTGTTTTCTGCACTATTCGTCCCCCCCGGAGAAGTAGATGCAACACTAACCCCTACTTTACCCATCACAGGCGCTGAAAATGTTACATTGGCGTGCTTTGGATAAATAGTTGGAGGCAATCTCTGATGTGGTTGTTGAAGCTGCTGTTGATGTGGCTGCTGTGCTTGATTCAAGATCATAGAACTATTGTTGCCCTTGAACCATATGTTGTTTTGATTCGGCTGACCAAATCCAATTCCCACACCGGTAGAAACACAGTTGTTTTGGTTCTGTTGACTACAGTTAACATCTTCTTTCACAACACCAGCTCGGAGCAAGAAGTCCTCTAAAGTCATTTCCCCTAGAGTCTCCTGCCTCTCAGGCGCATCCCTCCCGTTACAACTATCTTTGGACATCAAGTGTTTCCAGACCTCATCAACAGTTTTCTGACTAAGCGTTCTAGGCAAAGTCAAGGAGCCTTGCCTCTGCACAAGACCCCCTCCTCCTGGAGCAAAGCCACTACTTGGTTGCTGCACGGATGCAATGGAGGATGTCGTTGTCATGATGGGTTGAGTAGTTTCCTCAGCAGTCCATATGTTCTTGAGAAGCTCATCCATATTCATTGACCCAAACTCTTTCCCTGGCTCGCCTAATGTGCTCTGAAGCTCATCAAATGTTAACGAATATAACGAAGACTGCCTCCCCAATGGCTTTGACTGGTTATTGTCACTCCCATTACCTCCTGAAGAGTCTACTCCTAAGCTGTTGAAATTGATGTGAGTACCCATCAATTCCCTCTTCAGATCTTGAAACTAAATGAATCACACCCTCTTTAGCTTTTACCTATAAGAGAGCAAAAAAACCATTGATCTCTTGTTACATACAAGTATTTGTGTATCTGAGCACCCAATTTCAGACCAATAATAAAAAGAGATTAAAATTAAAAAAAATCTTTAAGCTTTGACCATTCTTGAAAGTTGAATGAACACAAAAGATAAAATTCAAGAAACCCAAGAAAATACAAAAAGACGGATCGGTTCATGAAGGACCAAAAAAAAAGAAGAAGACTTTGAACTCTTATTCCACTACACGTAATTACTCCTTCATAACTACTACTTTATTTACTACATACAGAAAGAAGAAGAAAAAAAACAGATCAGATGTAATGAATCGGACAAACCATAAAAAAAAAAAGATTAACAGTTCAAGGGATGATTAGACAAAGACAGATGTAAAGATAAATAGGTTTAAGAGTTCTCACCTAATGTTATTGGTGACTGTGGAAACACGAGAAGAGTTGCGGGAGAGAGACGACAAGTGTGTGCTTGCTACTACCTCGACACAAACTGCCATTTTAAGGGGGTGAGCTTTTTCCTCTTTAAGGGTTTTTTAGATATTTTGTTTCCAATTTTTAGAGTAAATTAATAAATATCCTGTTTAGTTTAGTTTATATTAAATTTGTTAAGCTTATATTCACTTATTTGAGCCGACATCCACGTTGACTGGTAACCAATGAGAAGCTGAGACGTGTGAAAGTATTACTCGTTGATTCTGTTGCCTTCTCAGAGTGGTGAATAGGTGAAACAGATCGTGTTTGGAGTTTTCTTCACACTTTATTTTAACTAGGAGTATAGCTCCGCGAAGCCGGATAACTTATTGATCGTTGTGTAGTTTTGTATACGGGATTTTGTCGTTTATTTTTTTCCACTTTTGTTTTTCCGTGTTGTATATAATGGTGATGAACATAACATTTGAAAGTCACACATTTTGATTAAGTTGATATAAGAATGACCGGCGAATTCATATGCATTATTTTCGTAATGATTTGATCGACCATTAGCTTTATTAGCGCTTTCATGTTCAAAAGATAAAGTTTATGAAGTTGTTTAGTATTTACTTAAGTAGTTGTTAGTATATAAAACAAATAGTGTAAGAAACAAAATATAAAATTTGAATTCAAAAAATTAAGCAATTTATCGAACAATAAATTAAATTATTTTCTTATTTTACCTAAATTAATTTCAAAAATATAGAATTGTAATAAATTATTATTTTTTTTTAAATTAATAACTCTAGAAAAATTTATAAAATTATACGGTTGCAAAATTATTTATTTTTAGAGTTTTACTCGACTTTGTTAAAAATAGTTTATGGT
>NC_027753.1:4013671-4013890 GCF_000695525.1 Brassica oleracea var. oleracea
GTCTGAAATCTCTGGAGGATCTGCTGCAGCACATTCCTCATCGACCTTGTCTCCCAAAACAGACGGGGCCGATGATGATGCCAATCCTACGTCACCTTCACTGCTTGGAAGAATGTTCTCATTGTGCTCCTGAAATACATGAACGTGATGACAAGTAAAATTAGACAACCTTGCCATGGTTCTCTATGATGGTATCTTCAGTGATGGTGGAGATAGTGA
>NC_027753.1:4013935-4014168 GCF_000695525.1 Brassica oleracea var. oleracea
AGAGCTCTCCATGTTTTGGGCTGGATCTTGGCAAGTAGCTATGAATACATCAAACACTATGTTGCTGGCATGAGATTTGAATCGACCTAGAGAGCCTGCAACAACATAGACGGTGAGGTTCTTGAGTATATTAAGCTCCACCAAGCCAGACACACTCGTTTTCAGCACCTTGTTCCCTATCTCTCTTCTAATTACTGCCATGTCCCTCGATGCAGTTCACCGCAGCAGGGTTG
>NC_027753.1:4014237-4015119 GCF_000695525.1 Brassica oleracea var. oleracea
TAAAAGGCATTGTTTTAAAATCAAACCAATAACATACAAAATGAACTCACCAGAGATCCTGATCACATCCATGTCAGGGGAATCATCGCTGAGGAACTCAATAACATTATGCACACCTTTGGTTACCATGTCCATCCCCATTGCACCACACCGGTGTTACAACTGAACCATACATAGCCATTTTTTCCCTACCAATGTACAGTGTACAGTTTGTAGCCTCGTAAATCTAATTGATATGCATCCAAAAAATCATTATGTCATCAGCAAAAGTTTCAACCTTGAGTCGAACCACACCACAAACATAAAAAATTTTACATCTTGGTGGTATCTGTTGAAAATGACACCCGACGTTTCGAAGTGATATGTATTCTCCTAGGAAGGCTTAAGTTCCATAGCACGTTGGCACGACAAAAACCGGACAATAGGCGCTCTAGTTGTCCCGTCCTTCAGCTCCGCCTGAGACGTACCCAGCCTTGCAGCCTCTGTTAGTCCTAGCAACCAAATAACTTTCCGATATAACCCATCAGAACAGAGTTTACATCATATTAGTTAATCGGACAACTTCAAAGCGATCAATCAACTTTCACGATCGACCCCCTATTGATATCTTGCATATTTCAGATTCACACGAACTGGGATAGAAACGTGGATCTCGGAATTCTGCCCATAGAAACATATGCTTAAAGTATTAAAATTGATAGCTTGAATATTGATTAAACAAATATGGTATATAATATTCCATAGAAAGTCAAATTGTCAATACCTTTCGTGGGTACTATGTTGTAGGCGGAGAAAGAGGGCGGGGACAACGACGACCTCACCGGAGCGACACCGTGAAGTCGCTGTGACACCCTTTCAGAGCGACTTGACCGAAACGACACA
>NC_027753.1:4015267-4015772 GCF_000695525.1 Brassica oleracea var. oleracea
GAGCGACGTCTCGCAGCGACCCCTCCAGGTCGCTCCCGAAGCCTAGAGCGACCTCCCGGAGCGACTACTGGAGGTCGCTGCGCGCTTTCTGTTTGCTCGAATTCATTTCTACTCAAGGGCCTTTTGGTCATTTCATTATGCACGTTTTTACTTCTGAAAACCTATGTTTTAAGTATTTTTGGCAGCCACCAGACAGATTATCTTTCGTTCTAAGAAAAACCTTTGGAAAGTTCATCTCTTGAATCATCTTTGTTCATCTAGTTATTGTAATTCTGTGTTTCCAATTCATTGTTGTATCCCTTTGTATGATTAATCTGAAATCTAAAATGGGTTTAAGAGGAATCATGAAGAGTAGTGAGTAATCACCATTTGAATTCATGGGTTAGGAAGATTAAGGGTGATTAGGTTAGAGCTAGGATGTTTGAGAGTAGATCATTCCCAAACCTTGCTAGTAGAGTAATCATAATGCATCTTCTGAGTTAGCTTCTCAAAAGTTGATCTTTAG
>NC_027753.1:4016117-4020160 GCF_000695525.1 Brassica oleracea var. oleracea
AACTAAGGATGGCAAACGAACAATCAAACTATCAACCTTAAGCTTAGACACGATTCTAAACAAACTCTATGTCTAGATGAATGTTCATTTACTAACACATTTCAAACAACAAATGTCTTCGGTTGAATAATATGGAAGCAATCATTACTAACAGGTCTAAGGCTATCTTAGCATTTCTAACAACAAATGTCTTTGGCAAAATATGCTAAAAGCTTAGAAGAGTTGTTTCAGGCATTTCATCGAACACCTTTTGGGTGAGAAATGCCTAAAGATCAACTTTTGAGAAGCTAACTCAGAAGATGCATTATGATTACTCTACTAGCAAGGTTTTAGAATGATCTACTCTAAAACATCATAGCTCTAACCTAATCACCCTTAATCTTCCTAACCCATGAATTCAAATGGAGATTACTCACTACTCTTCATGATTCTTCTTAAACCCATTTTGGATTTCAGATTAATCATATAGAGGGATACAACAACGAATTGGAAAACACAGAATTGCAATAACGAGATAAACAAAGATGATTCAAGAGATGAACTTTCCAAGGTTCGGAGTTCCAAGAGTTGTAATCAGTGATGGAGGGTTTCATTTCATCAACAAACTACTTGAGGGACTTCTCAGGAAGAACGATGTTAAGCACAAGGTTGCAACTCCTTACTATCCTTAAACAAGCGGTCAAGTTGAGATTTCTAACAGAGAGATCAAGTCCATTCTGGAGAAGATTGTGGGGATTACAAGGAAGGATTGGTCAGTTAAGCTTGATGATGCGCTTTGGGCTTACAGGACAGCTTACAAGACACTTCTGGGGACCACACCTTTCAACCTATTGGACGGGAAAGCTTGCCATCTACCAGTGGAGCTTGAGTACAAGGCACTTTGGGCAGTAAAGTTGCTGAACTTTGACATCAAGAGTGCCAAGGAGAAAAGGCTTTTTCAGCTACATGAGCTTGATGAGATAAGAATGGATGCCTTCGAAAACTCAAGGATCTACAAGGAGAAGACTAAATCTTTCCATGACAAGAATATCCTAAAGAGAGAGTTTAAAGAAGGAGATCAAGTTCTTCTCTACAACTCAAGACTGAAGTTGTTTCCAGGAAAGCTTAAGTCAAGGTGGTCCGACCCTTTCAAGGTCAAAGAGGTTAAGCCATATGGAGCAATAGTTTCGTGGAGTACTGATGGAAGAGACTTCACAATCAATGGGCAAAGGGCTAAGCTCTACATGGCTGATGCACCTGAGGAAGATGGAGTTTCAACTCCACTGTCTGATCCTACCCCAGCCTAGTTCAAACGGAGGCAAAGTCAAGCTAGAGACTTAAAACAAGCTCACTTGGGAGGAAGTCCCATGCGTATCCTTGTACATATTGCATTGGTATTTTCATTTTCATCATATTTGCATAAAAAAAAAGGGAAAGTGTTGAAGTATTGTTCAGGTGGTTCATCGCTCCGGTCAAGGCAAGGACTCGAGCATGGGAGTGAGGTTCCGCAGCGACGCCACGAGGTCGCTCGCGTTTTTTGTCACTGGGAGCAACGTGATCGGAGCGACTCGTCTAAGTCGCTCGCGTTTTCTGTCTCCGAAGCTCGAGAATCGCTCTCGGAGCGACATCTCGCAGCGATCACGTGAGGTCGCTCGCGTTTTCTGTCGCTGGGAGCGACGTGACGCAGCGACCACGTGAGGTCGCTCGTGTTTACTGCTACACGGAGCGACCCATCAGAGCGACCACTCCAGGTCGCTCCCGAGCCGGTCCAGGAAAGTCCCTCTTCGATTTTGTCTGGTTTAATTTGAGTTAACCAGCCCTAAACCTAACCGGACGACCCTAGAACTACCCATACCCACGACCCTCATCTCTTTCACTCTCCCTTCCTCTCACAAACTCTCATACTCTCTAAAACAAACCCCACACCAAATCTCCTAGTTTTTGTTTCTAAATCTAAGCTTTCGCCCCAACAGTCTGTTCCTCACCACCCATTCCCCATTTCCTTCCATCCAAAGCAAGGTATTGTGTTTTTAATTTCAAATTCGTAGGTCCATGAACCCTAGAATNNTACTCAATACATTTCTTTTCATCCAAAGCAAGGTATTGAGTTTTAAAATTTAAATTCGTAGGTCCATGAACCCTAGAATTTAAAAATCGAAATTTGGTCATATTCTTGCTTGATTGTAGTAAAATAGAATAGGGAAAGCTTATATATCAAGTTGGGTTGTTGAATTGATGGTGATTTGAACTTTGGCAAAATTAGGGTTCATGGATTTGGGGCTTTTCGAAATTGATCCTAATTGAGTGTGTTAGTGGGTGAGTTAGTATGTTAAGGTGTTGAAAGGTTTGATTAGAGAACCCTAAGTTAGTATATTAAGGTGTTGAAAGGTTTGATTAAAAAATCCTCTCGTTCTAGAACCTCTTTGAATATTGAATTTTACTCTTGTCATTTTCTTTTGCAAAGTTCATCCACTTATCACTTTCCAAGTTTGGGTATTTCTCAGGTACAATGGTTAAGAAAACTAAGGGAAAGTCGGATGTTGAGAGGCAGGAACCTGAAAGTCAAGAGTCTTCGCTGAGAGGAAAGGCTTTAGCCTCGGAACGAGCTGGTTCTGGGACACAAAAGACTTCTCGACAGAAAACCGTGGCTGCAAAGAAGGCAAAGGAGCAAGAGAAGAGGGCAGGAAAGAGTATAGCAGTTGCCACAGATGAGGAGAGTGGCGATGAAAGGGCAGATGAGCAGGCTCCTACAAAGAGGGCCAAGATGTCCAAAGGGAAAGAGGTTGCTGAGGATAGAGACAAGGCGAAAACGCCATCTGAGGAAGAGCTGTATCACCATTTGTTGAATGGGGTAACTTGGACTCTGGCCAGATTCGCTGACCTTGATTTGCTGAAGGAGGTGGGTCTCTATTCTGATATTGAGGCAATGCTGGGGCACCTGAAGATGCCCAAACTCCTCACCATGGCCTACCCCACCTACCGGGATGGCTCCTGTCAGTTATTGTCTTCCCTTGAGGTCACTTACCATTACGATCCGCACGTGAGGCAAGGATGGGGCAAAATAATGTTCAAGGTCAATGGGAGAGAGTACAACATGAACTTCAAAGACATTGGGAGAGTCATGGGTTTCCAAGACTTGGCAGACTACTCCCTTCCCAAGTGTGAAAACCTCCCCACTCAGCTTTGGAAGTTAATCACTGGAAACAAACACTCTACTGGGGATGACAAGAACTCACATATCCGGCACCCATCTATACGCTACCTCCATAGGATGCTCGTCCATGCATTCTACCCACGGAAGCAAGCTGGTAGTGTCACCGCGGAAGACATGCAACTATTCTGCCCGGCTATCCGCCCCTATACCCCACCTGGAACGTTGCCCCTTCCAAGCAACGATTTCCGACAAACTAGTGATCCTCGGAAATTTGTTTCCTCGGAATTCCGTCGGAAAATTCCGAGGGATTTTCGAGGAAAGAAGAAATTCCGAGGAATTATTTCCGAAGACTTGTTTCGTCGGTATGTCGTCGGAATATCGATATTCTGACGAAATTCCGACGATTTTTTCCCTCATTATGGGAAAGGACGCAGCAGGGCCTAAGTTCATCGATGGCACTTACTTGAAGATTGCCACCTATTTCAGTGAGATATATGGGAAGGACTACGTCTACCACTACTACTTGCAGGGCAAGCCGGTCGAAGTGGTTCTTCCAAACCAGAGACTGACGAGCTTAGAGAGACCTGGAGCTATCAGCTTCAACTTATCCCAAGAAGACTTTCTTGGAGAACACGGGTCTCTCGGTCCCATTGCTGCACCAAGGAAAAGGAGTGTTCTGACGAGACACAACTTCACAGGACCTCCTAGGGAAGAATCTGTACCCATCTATGGACCTCCACGCTACTACTTCAAGCCAAATGATGGAGTCCTCCCCCCTGGTGCGCTTCGTGATGCTCATGACCACATTAGCCGACTTCAGCGATGGAACAAGGCACAAGACAGAACAATCGAAAAGCTGAAGGACAAGTGCAAGGCGCTGAGCAAGATGGTGAAGAAGCAATCAAAGACA
>NC_027753.1:4020261-4021356 GCF_000695525.1 Brassica oleracea var. oleracea
CCCACTGATCTTGGTTTCCCACTCACTGATAGACAGCTCCAGCGACAACGGAGGAACCCACCCACTCAGCCTTCCGCCTCTGGAAACAAGTCTCCATCCCTAGCCTCTTCAGAAAGTGAAGCTGAGATTGAAGAAGTTCAGAGCCAACAATGGTATGGAGACCACAGCTCATGACATGGAGGTTACTACACCATGTTCCCACCGGACGACGATGATGCTGGGGTATCTGCCCCCACTTACTATCCTTGAAGGTATTTCTCTACTTTCACTTGTATATACCATTTCGTTTTTGCATATTAGTTTTCTCTTTTTGGGTATCTCCCTCTCCTTGACAACACAGAGACTGTGTCATTTCAGTTTGGAGAAGGTACCAAGTATTTGATCATGTTTGCTTTGATGTTGTTTCATGAGTCTTGCATTGCATATCTATTTGCATATAAAAAAAAAATCATTTAGTTTGCATCATTTGCATTTCTAGGTGAGTCTAGAGCATATAGGTTGCATTCACTTGCTGGGAGCAATGATTTTAAATGCCTTGTAAAGAACACTACTTTACACCTGAGTAGCTTATGCACCTCTCAAAAACACTTGTATGCTTCGAGCCTTGAAGACTCTTCCTGAAACTTGTTGATTGCTGAAACTCAGTCTTTGAAGCCAACTACAACCTTATTTGAACTGAACGAACTTAATGCATCTTGCTCATGGTCCCTTGTGTACTGAATCATGGATATACACACTTGAGTTGTCACATCCTTTATGCCAATCTTTTTTACAACCTCTAGTGGTAGACCTCTCCCCAAAATCCCTTCCTCTGTTTAAGCCTTCAATGATTGATGAGTGAGGCCTTTTTCGGAAAGTCTTACATGCACATAATGTTGAGAGTATCGGGAACGACAATGCTTGATCTTCATTCTTGCTAGATTAGGCACATTATTGTCTAGCCATAGGATGGGGGTGAGTGTTGTGATGTTTGATTTGGGAGTATGAGAAAGTTTAAGGAAAAGAGTGAACTCTTGTGTTTAATTGACTAGTCTTTATGGGATAAGTAGAGAAACTTCTAGCTCGATTTGTGAAAAGTCTTGGCCCCCAAACAAA
>NC_027753.1:4022010-4069790 GCF_000695525.1 Brassica oleracea var. oleracea
TCTCCATCACCCGGAGCGACGTGACCGGAGCGACACAGCGAGGTCGCTCGCGAAGAGCGACCCAGAGCGACGTCTCGCAGCGACCCCTCCAGATCACTCCCGAAGCCTGGAGCGACCTCCCGAAGCGACTACTGGAGGTCGCTGCGTGCCTTCTGTTTGCTCGAATTCATTTCTACTCAAGGGCCTTTTGGTCATTTCATTATGCACGTTTTTACTTCTGAAAACCTATGTTTTAAGTACTTTTGGCAGCCACCAGATAGATTATCTTTTGTTCTAAGAAAAACCTTTGGAAATTTCATCTCTTGTATCATCTTTGTTCATCTAGTTATTGCAATTATGTGTTTCCCAATTCGTTGTTGTATCCCTCTGTATGATTAATCTGAAATCCAAAATGGGTTTAAGAGGAATCATGAAGAGTAGTGAGTAATCACCATTTGAATTCATGGGTTAGGAAGATTAAGAGTGATTAGGTTAGAGCTAGGATGCTTTAGACTAGATCATTCCAAAACCTTGCTAGTAGAGTATTCATAATGCATCTTCTGAGTTAGCTTCTCAAAAGTTGATCTTTAGGCATTTCTCACCCAAAAGGTGTTCGATGAAATGCCTGAAACAACTCTTCTAACTTTTTAGCATATTTTGCCAAAGACATTTGTTGTTAGAAATGCTAAGATAGCCCTAGACCTGTTAGTAATGATTGCTTCCATATTATTCAACCGAAGACATTTGTTGTTTGAAATGTGTTAGTAAATGAACATTCATCTAGACATAGAGTTTGTTTGGAATCGTGTCTAAGCTTAAGGTTGATAGTTTGATTGTTCGTTTGTCATCCTTAGTTTGAAACTTGATCACCCAAGGTCTAATTCCTATGCCCATGAGTTTTCATTTCCTTAGTTAAGAAAGTCAACGTTCTGTAATTGCTTTCTAGTATTAGTAGTAGTTTAACACCCATCTAAATCATTGGTTGCACTTAAATGTACTGAGTACTTGCATTCTCGTTGCTTCGAATTCTTTCAGAACTGATTCGACAATCATTTATACTACAATATACTACAACATTTTTCTTAGGAGCCTTGAAAACTCCTAACATCACCTATTGTAGCGATGGATGGTAGTGATTCACACGAACTGGGATAGAACCGTGGATCTCAAAATTCTGTCCAGAGAAACATACGCTTAAAGTATTAAAACAGATAGCTTGAATATTGATTAAACAAATATGGTATATAGTATTCCATAGAAAGTCAAATTGTCAATACCTTTTCCTGGGTACTATGTTCTAGGCGGAGAAAGGTGGCGGGGACAACGACCGATTAAGCAACAACAACACTGGAGGCTGACATCTTCGAATGTTGGCTAAAAGCTGCGACAGTTCAATTTAGGAGTAATTTAATAAGAGATATGAGTCTCAAGGTTTGTTTGAGGAATTACATATACTGAGACGGATCGTTTCAGAGGTGAAACGGTACCATAACTGATCGTTGGAGATATAGAGAGGTGAAGATGAAAAGTTTCAGAATTTTTTTTGATAAGCTAAAAGGGTAACGCTTCGGTTTATCGATGGAGACAAAGTACTATAAAAATCCTAGATACATACAAAAGAGATTTAGCCCACTTATAAGTTTTATTGGGGCAGAATGCGGATTTTACTAAATAAGTTTCGAAAAAGTTACACATGAGTATTGAAACATTACAGTTATGTGTGGGATCCATTATAAGAAATCCTTCATAAATATATATTAGTTTCGGTAATCAATGTACAAAGTATCCTTTAGTTTAGAGGTATAAATGTTGGTGTTTATATCACAGTAACTCGGGTTCGAGCCCACAAACTTGATATTTTCACACTTTTTAAAAGTGGAGCCTATTTTCCTGCTGACGTGTCGCATCAGGAGTGATGAAACTGGCTCATTATAATTATAATGTAGATTTAAAAGTCCATATTATCACCCAAATCATGTACTAAATTTATATTGACAGACATGCTATTGTTTGTTACTCTTTTATTATTCTAGTAAATATTGAGTAAATTTATTAATTATCTTTTTAATTACCATAATTTTGCTATTATTATTTTTATTAACATAAATGGTGGAAAAAAAAATATTAGAAGTGGGTAGTGATTGTTTTGGGACCCCCATGGTGTGCGAATTTTTATTCAAGCAATAATTATATCTAAGCAACCCAAAAATGAACAATTCTGTTGCGTCGATGTAAATACAATTCACTTCTAAATATGGAAAGTTTCCCTCTCCATATCTAGTAATTGGTTCCTCACATTATTTATTCAACATCATCATTATATGATATGTTATTCAAGGGAATGTCTACTTTTGTGTCACGCTGGACCAAACGTATGGAATGAGCATCAAACCATGATAGAGTCCACCTCCACGTATGTTGATGGAGATGATTCTACACTAGTTACGGTAATGATGCATTATCAAGAATTTCATCTAAAGATCATTTAATTTGAAGGATGCAAGACATGTTCAATGCGAGATCCACCACGCATCAGGGGCGAAGCCAGGAAATTTTTCTGTGTGTGCACTATTAATATTAAAATAAATATATTAAATAATTTTTAAAAATATTATTTAAAATTAAAATAAGATATAATATGAAAATAAATGTAATAAAATATTGATATTAATACATTATAAATTAATCATTGCTTGAAGTAAGGTATGACTTCTTAGTTTGTGATATTTTCAAGCAATTGTTTGGTAAATCAAAAAGAGATACACTTAAAATGATCTCACATTCGTTTGGATAGGGTGGTTTCCACTAATTTCATTGCATAAAAACATTTTTTCATGACTTGCACCAGTAACAGGTAAATTCAAAACCAATTTCAAAAGTTTACAAATTAAAAGATATGTAATTAAATAACTAAATTATTTTTTCTTTGTCGATAAAAAAAAAATTATCTAAAGTCAAATTAGTCATTGTTTAAAATTTTAGGACTTTTGTGTAAAATTCAAATACCATTCGAATAATTACAGATCCTAGTGGAAACAAATCAAAATATTTTTTAAAAGAAATTTTGGAAATAAAAATATATTTTTAAATTTTTTTGCATGTCACGTTAATAGTTACTAGTTACTATTAGTTAGAGATTTATGATTTTAGCAAAAGAAATTGAAAACTATAATTGAGCTTTAAAAGTTTCTTTTATTTTTTGTGAGGTAAGCTATTCTTTTTTTTGGAATTTAGTTTGTTTTGTTTTCCATTTGCCCTTAATCTAAATTCTAATGGGTGCACAATTATAAATTCTAATGGGTGCACATATAAAATTACTTAGCATTTACACTTTTTTTTAAAAAAAATATGAATGCATGTGCACCCCTTCCCTATCATGTGGCTTCGCCCCTGCAGGCCCGTCCCTTGCATAAGGCTCATCAAGCACATGCTTTAGGCCACAATCAAATAAATAGTTTTAGAGGCCACGCTTTAGTGATCTTTTAGTGTAGTGGTTTCATATTGTTTGCTAATAATACTCGTGACATACGAGAGTTCAACTCCTATCATGCACTTTTTTAAAAACACATACGTATCTTTTCACTACTTTTTCTGCCAGTTGTCATATAATATACTAGGTGTTTTCCTGAACCATGTGCAGTAAATTTTTTTTTAAATCTAACTTATATTTAAAAATAAATTTTATTAAATATTATAGATTTTACTATTTTCTTACTAATATTTAATATATATTCGATATATATTAAATCAATTTGTATAAAACTAATAAAAATAATATAACATTGTATAATTATCAAAATTTTAGCCTAAAAATATTTATAAAAATTTTAGGTATATAAAAAACTAATGATCTTATGGCAAAATCACTTCGCAAATATAGTCTAGAGGATTTTTGAAAGCTTTAGTAATACAAATTATATAATTATACAAAATAATAATATTTTGAAATTTAAAATGTTATATATGAATATATTTATTTTATAGATGACGTATGAGCTATTACCAAATTTAAAAAAAGTTTACCAAAAAGAAATATCAATATTAAATGTAATATATGAATTATTATCATATTCTAATAAATTTGCCAAAAATATAAATCAACATTAAATGAAATTGTCCATGTCGTATTTTTCCGGAAGCCATGTCATATTTTTTTTTGTGAAATTGATTGTAGAGAAGACATTTGGCAAAATCACTTCGCAAATATAGTCTAGAGGATTTTTGAAAGCTTTAGTAATACAAATTATATAATTATACAAAATAATAATATTTCGAAATTTGAAATGTTATATATGAATATATTTATTTTATAGATGATGTATGAGCTATTACCATATTTTAAAAAAATTAGCAAAAATAAATATCAATATTAAATGTAATATATGAATTATTACCATATTCTAATAAGTTTGCAAAAAATGTAAATCAACATTAAATGAAAGTGTCCATGTCATATTTTTCCGGAAGTCATGTCATCAATTTCAGTAGACATGTCATATTTGTTTTGTGAAATTGATTGTAGATAGAACATGTGGCAAAATCACTTCGCAAATATAATCTAGGGGATTGCTTAACAAAATTATTATGCTGTTGACAAAAAAAAACAGTATGACTCTCTTAGATTATTTTCATTCCTTAATAATTTTATATATCATATGTTTCATTTATTTTAAATTAAATTCTTAATCTTGTTTTATTATACTACTGCTTAAATTAGTATAGCTTTATAACTTTAACTGCCATAATTATATTTTTCCTACTATATTTAAATTAAAATATTATTATCTTGCTAAATATTGATTCATCGTTGAAAACATATTTTAAATATTACATAATATATAGCTCTAATACTATTCAGTTACAAAAAAAAAAAATCATTCTGATATATAATTATTTGATACTAATATTTCTAAGGCCACGTTATGTTAATTTGCTTTAAGACACCAAATTAATAGGGACGGCACTGCGCCCCTGCCACGCCTAAAGATTACTGAAACCACCATAGATGTATATCAGTAGTGAAGTTATACAATTTTTTTCTCTTGAGTATATAACTATCTAGTAATGTTAAGAGAATGAGCAAAAAATAAGATTTACACCATAAACAAGAGGGTCCGTTAAACATGAGTTAACCAAATCTTCCATTATACATTAACAAACTCTAGCATGTAAACAAAATTTTCAAAAGTCATGAGGTTCGGCTGACCCTCTCCTCCTTGCCTAACCCTGCCAAGGTTAGTAATACTTATAGTTTGGCTACCAACTCTTGTATTAATGATAAATTACGGGACAAATCGGAAAAACAAAACATCTCATGTATAAGATTATAAAATGGTTATCTTATAATAATTCTTTCAAGGGAGATGAGAAAAGAACTCACTGAATGAGATATGTCTTGTTCAAGAGCCACCTCTCTAACTCTCTAAGCCACAAAGTTAGGTAAGTAACTTTCTTATTTGGCAAGCATAACATATCCGAGTACTCGATAAGTGTTTGAGAGTGAGTTCCAATCTCATTCCCTTAGAACACCCCACACACCATCACGACTACCATATATGACATTTTAAAATGGTTCTGTTCTTTTTATGAACAATTTAATTTATTATATAAAGTAACTAAATTATAATGTCCAAGCAAACAATGTTTGAATAAAGAGAGAAACTAGGTCCCTAAATCGCAGCCAATTCTCTCTCAGGCACGAGTTCCAAGAAAGGTCTCCCACTTTCTGCTTATTCCTTTTACCCGCGGGCTACTTTCCTGTTTGAGTATAGATCTACTGCTAAAAGGATAATCTTTTCAAATTGTTCCCTTTTTTTGAAATAATCCATCGGTTCTTCGCACGGTCTGGTCTCTTATCCTCCGGGTTCTCCCCCGACCCGGGTCGGAGGGTCCGCCTTCACCGCTCCTTCCCGCCGGAAGCCACCGCAACAGACCATGGCGACAATCCCTGTAACTCTCTACGGTGAATGGATACAATTGCTGCTAGTGACCGTTGGATAAGTAGGAAGGTGTTCTTCGTTTTGTCTGGAGTCAGACCGCTCTGTTCTTACAACTCTCTCCTCGTGAAGGAAAATCGTTTGGCTAATCTTCTTTTAGAATGCATCGTCGACTGTCCTCATCGGAGAAAGGGAAAGCCATAGCCCTTGAGCATATCCCTGCTCCTCGAACTGGAAGAGTCCGTGTCGCTGAACCCGACGCACCAATCAACACTCAAAAGCACTCCCTCACACTAATTGGTCGTGTGACCAACCCTTCGGTCCAGAAGGTCTGGGCTCTAATTCCATTCTTTACAGATCACTGGAAAGCGGATATTCCCCCTGTTGGATCGGATTTGGGCATGGGGATGTTCCAGTTCCAGTTTGAACTTGAATCCGACCTGCTTACAGTTCTTGATAAGCGGCCTTACCACTATGCACGTTGGATGATCATTCTACAACGATGGGAACCCACAATCTCTCCTAGCTTCCCATCTATGATTCCTTTTTGGGTCAGAATTCAAGGATTCCCGATACATCTTTGGTTTGATGCGATTGCTCGAAGCATAGGAGAGGATTTGGGTACTTTTGAGACCTCAGATATTACTGATCAGGTTTTTCGCATGAGAGTTCATGTTAATGGGAGACTACCTTTGCTTAAATCCTCAGTGATTGAATACCCTAGTGGCGACAAAATTGTGGCTACTCTCCTCTATGAAAAACTGGAGAGACATTGTTTAAAATGTGGAAGACTTGACCACGAAGTCAGGGATTGTCTGGAGGCAAAACATGAAAAGAAAGCTATGGTAGCAGCGCAGGAGGACGCTCTGAGAAGCAAGGCTTCTGTTACTAACAAGGATCCCCCACCTAGAAGCATCAATAGGCCTGGAGGGCCTACTCGACATTCACCAAGAAGAGAGGCCCGATTCAACCCCTACTCTAGGAGGGCTCCAGACCACCAAACTCGGCGCTCTTACTCTAGAGATCCTCCACGCGATATGCCTCTCCACTCCCAGCACCATTCCCATTATCGCCAGGAGCAGCCTAGACGCTCCGGAACTTCTGTAGTCAACGAAGAAGAGAATTACTCTCGCCAACCTCGAGATGGTCACCTTTTGAAGCGCTACAAGTCTCCTCCTCGTAGAGATCAGAGGACTGCTAGTGGGGATTCCCAGTCAGCTTCATCAACATCACCTCGTCCTTGGAAGGATGAGAGAAGAGAATCACAGTGAAGAGTTTCCCAAAGAGAAACTATAAATAGCAGACACACTTCTCATGCTGCTGATTCTAGGGGGATTCCCCGAGATCGAGACATGTACTCCCCAGTGCGAGAGACTCTCGAGTCTACTAGGAAGGAGGTCCATGACGTTATGCTACAATATACGAACAGCACAGATCCGGCTGAGAGTGCTGCCCGGCGAGAACGGCTTAGACAAGCTGAAGCCCAGGGACGGCTCGATGCTTCTGCTGCAAGAATCCTTCAAGTGCGCCAGGAGCTTGAAGAGACGAGAACTGATCCGTCACCCACACCACCCACTAAATCGGCATCTCAGGACCGAGTTCCTCTAGCGTCCCGATTGGGCCCTCTGAACCAGAAACCCGACTCCTCATCTAGACTCCCCATTATGGACAGGCTGGGTCCACTACTAGATGAGATTACCGAACCCTCCTCGCAACCGCTTATTGAGGCAGCTCCAATCCCAAAAAGGAAGCCAGGAAGACCTCCAGGGAGCCGTAAGGCTAATGCAAGCCCGTCAGCTAAGCAGGTAGCCAGTGTGAAATTGAGGAAGTTGCACGCTAAGCCTCCAAAGTGTAAGCGGAAGTTAGGCACCAGTAATGACAAAGATGGACAGACCTCCAATGCTCCAAAGCCTCCCAGAGCTAAACGAGCCTCATCAAATCGCGGGATTCCGCAGGGGCGTGAAAACTCGAACTCGGATGATGCCCCCATCTGTAACTTGGTGTCACCAGCTATGCGGCGTAGGATGGATTTTCTAATCCAATCCAACCCCGTTCCTTAGCCATAGCCAGCTAAAACTGTCAGAAGTTGGGGAATCCCCGGACAGTTCGAAGACTCGGGGAGATATCCAAGAAGTTCGATCCGGATATTCTCTTCCTCTTGGAAACTAAAAACCTCAACGACGTTATTCTCAAGAAGCTAGATCATTTACCCTATGAGTGCAACCTTCTTGTTCCCCCTACTGGACACGGAGCCGGGGGACTCGCCTTATTTTGGAAGCAGGAGCTTAATCTCCAAGTTTTAAACTCGTCCCCAAATGTAATTGACACTGTCATTGAGTTTGAAGGAAAACGTTTTTACGCCTCGTTTATTTACGGTAATACAGACCGAACTCAGAGGAGAAATCTCTGGGACCAACTCCTCGACCTCTCGAATGCACGAGATGAAGCCTGGTTCATTACCGGGGACTTCAATGATATATTATGCAGTGACGAAAAAGATGGCGGTACTGACCGCCCTGATGGCTCCATCTCAGACTTCCGCACCTTCTTCTCTGAAGGAGATCTCTTTGATCTCCAACACACGGGGGACCCTCTTTCCTGGCGGGGAAATAGAGTCAATGGGGTAGTGAGATGCAGGTTGGCCCGGGCGGCATCAAACACGAAATGGGCAGATAACTTTCCCTTTGCTCGCTGCCAATATCTCGGATTCGAGGGTTCAGACCATAAACCTTTAATCTCCTTCTTCGATAAAGGCGGAAGACGCAAACGAGGAATGTTTCGCTATGACAGGAGATCATGCAAAAACGAAGAAGCAAAATCGATCATTACTGCGGCGCTAACTGATTGCTCTGAGGCCTCGGTCTCAGAAAAACTGGCACACACTAGAGGTGCTATTTCGCTATGGAACCGGACTAAACAGAGAAACAGCAAGCTGGGGATCGAGAAGAAGAAGCTGGAACTCAATGAGGCGCTGTCAGAGCCGATTGAGGATACTGTAAAAATCCAGGATATTAATAAACAGCTTACTGCAGCATACCTTGCTGAGGAAGACTACTGGAGACAGCGCAGCCGACTCCTCTGGCTAAAACTTGGCGACCGTAATACTGGATACTTCCATGCCATTACCAAATCCAGGAAGCGGGCCAACGCCTTCTCGGTCCTTGAAGATGCTGACGGCAAGAGGGTGGTCAAAGAGGAAGAAATCTTTGAGGTTATAGGCGCATACTTTGACAAACTCTTCACCTCCAGCCCGGGCGAAAGGGCTCAGACAGTGATGCGGGCTCTACAGCCCATTGTGACGGCTGATGGTAACTCCCTTCTAACCTGTAAGCCCACTGAACTGGAGATCAGGGAAGCAGCTCTCTCTATCCATGCCGACAAAGCACCCGGGCCGGATGGCTTCTCAGCTGGGTTCTTCCACACCCATTGGGACACACTAGGGCCTGACATCGTCAGGGAGGTTCAGGGTTTTTTTGAGGGCGCGCCCCTACCAGAAGGAATAAATCACACTCACATCCGTCTCATTCCAAAAATCTCCAACCCGCAGAAAGTCTCTGATTACCGGCCTATCGCCTTGTGCAATGTGTACTACAAAATCTACTCCAAGATCATCACGAGAAGACTCCAACCGATGATGGGGAAGCTGATTTTCGAGAATCAGTCGGCCTTTGTTCCTGGTCGTGCGATTGGGGATAACGTTCTCATTACTCATGAAGTCATCCATTATCTCAAGACATCTCAGGCGGAACAGCGAGTTGCCATGGCCGTGAAGACGGATATGAGCAAGGCGTATGATCGTCTTGAGTGGGAGTTCATCGCGCTAGTGCTTGCTCGGTTGGGATTCCACCGCAGCCTCATCAATTTGATCCTACAGTGTATCTCGTCGGTTACATACTCCTTCCTCATTAACGGCTTGCCTAGAGGGAAGGTAGTACCGAGTAGAGGAATCCATCAAGGCGATCCTCTTTCTCCCTACATATTTATTATGTATAGTGAGGTTCTCTCGGGATTATGTAATCGAGCCCAAGAAGAAGGGTTAATACAAGGTATTCAAGTCTCTCGAGGCTGTCCAAGTATTAATCATCTTCTTTTTGCGGATGATACAATGTTCTTCCTCAATGCTAACGAGGAAAACTGTGAAGCACTGGTGAACATTCTACACAGCTATGAAGAGGCATCTGGCCAAGCCATCAACAAGGAGAAATCAGCGATAACATTCTCCAAGCGAGCACCGAATGCCATCAAGAATCCTATCAAAGAGGCGCTGCAAATCCACAAGGAGGGTGGAGTGGGAAAATATCTTGGGCTCCCGGAACAATTCTGACGTAAGAAACGGGACATATTTTCCTCCATAATTGACCGCATTCATCAAAAAGCTCGCGGGTGGTCTACAAAGTTTCTATCCTCCGCTGGGAAACTTGTTATGTTACAAAGTGTCCTCTCAGCTGTTCCTTCCTACCCTATGTCCTATTTTAAGCTACTGGTTTCTCTCTGTAAACGGATTCAATCCGTTGTCACCCGATTCTGGTGGGATAGTAATAGTGAAACCAAGAAGATGGCATGGGTTTCTTTGGACCGTATGGCGAAACCCAAAGCGATAGGCGGGCTGGGTATGAAGGACTTTCAGCAGTACAATGATTCTCTTTTGGCAAAGACTGGCTGAAGACTTCTTAACAACCCCTCATGCCTCCTCGCCAAAATATTGAAAGGGAAATACTACCCTGACAGCGATTTCTTGATGGCGGGAACATCATCCTCCATCTCCCACGGCTTGAGGAGCATTCTTGCTGGACGGGAGCTTCTTATGAAAAACTTGGGCTGGATTGTGGGGGACGGCCAATCTATCAACGTCTGGGATGACCCATGGCTAAGTCTCAGCAAACAAGAGAGACCAATGGGACCACCAATGGAAGCCAGCGCCACACTTTCAGTCTCAGACTTGTTACTACCAGGGACGAGTGAGTGGGATGTTGACCGCATTCGCCTCGTTCTACCTGAGTATGAAACTAAGATTCGCAGCATCACTCTCAGCATAACGAGGACTCCCGACAAACTCGTCTGGCTAGGGACTAAAGATGGAATTTACACTGCAAAGTCAGAATATTATGCAGTGTCCGTTGAACTGGAAAATGGAAACCCGCAGGATGCAGACTTCGATTGGAAGAAGAACGTTTGGAACCTTGACTGCGCCCCAAAAGTTAAACATTTTGCATGGAAGCTTCTAAAGAGAGCAATACCCGTGGGAGAGCGCCTGCAAGAGAGACACCTAGACGTTGATCCAAAGTGTAAGAGGTGCGAGCACAATGAATCTATTCTTCATCTTCTCTTCCACTGTCAGTACGCACAGGAGGTGTGGCAGCTAGCACCCTTCACTACTGAAATGGAATACAGAGGAATAATAGATTTAATGTCAAGTTGGCCTTCAATATGTGCACAAAAATGCTTACCTCCTTCTGGTGTTACTTCTGGAGCGTTATTTCCTTGGATCCTGTGGTCAATTTGGAAATCTAGAAACCGGTTTGTGTTTGAAGGAGTCTTCATCTCCCCTAAGGAAACTCTCTCCACCGCTATTAAGCTCGCCCGCGAATGGTGCTCGGACAGTAAGGCTGATCCAACTCGCCCAAGCGCTCGGATCAACAAACAGATGGCGCAAGGAGAAACCAGCGTAACGGCGGTGCGCTCAGATGCTGCGTGGATGGCCTCTTCAAACTTAGCAGGGTTAGGCTGGACGATACTGTCTGAGAGTGGTCATGAGTACAAGAAGCGTGCAGAGTTCATACCTTCTCCGCTGCTAGCGGAAGGACTTGCGATGAGAGAAGCCATACAATCATGCCGCCGGAGTGATCTACAAGACATCAGACTGGAGTCGGATTCGGCGCAGCTTATCCAGTGTGTTAACTCGAGGACGGTGGTTACAGAGCTTCATAGCATTGTGTCGGATATTTTAGCTTTTGCATCTGATTTCCGTTCAGTCACATTTCTCTGGATTCCCCGAGAAAAGAACATGGCTGCTGATAGCTTAGCCAAGATGGCCTTAAATGCGTTAGACAATGTTTTGATTGTGGATGCTATTAATGCTCCCAACTAACTTTCTTTCATCAATTTAAATGTGTTTCAAAAAAAAAAGCAAACAATGTTTTTTCTATAAAAAAAAAAGCAAACAAAGTTTTTTTTTTGTCACGAAGTGTGCTAAGATGAATGAGGGATAAAATCAAGGGGGATTTACCAAATATGACTCAAAACTTGATTTTGATTGCAAAAGTATACCCAAACTTGAATCAAATGCAAAAGTAACCCAAAAGTCTTGAGAAATTACAGCCAACCCTTTGTGAACAAACAAAAAGACAGAACTCATGTTTACGAATATAACCCCGCTAAGTCTTCTGAGATTCTGTTAAGTCTTCTAGACGACGTCCACAGAAGTCGTCTGGTATAGTTAATCTTAAAAATAATTTATAAATTTTGTAAAAAATATTTTGATAAGCGAAAAATCAAAATCATGTAATTATAAATAGTTTTAAGTGATATAAATTAAGATATAAAAAAATTGAATTGTTTTCAACATAGATGAGTGAAAGTAGTGAATCATGATATTATTTGGTTTAGGGTTTGACAACATATGTTGTAGTATTGTATGTATTCTTAGGGTTAGATTTTGGAAAGCTTAAATGCTTTTTTTGAAAAATTAAAGTTTTACCTACATGTGATTATTATGTGATTATTTCTGTGTATGGTAAACACTTTTTAAGTTTAATTTGATTTTATGAAGTGTTTAGTTAGTTAATTTAGGGGTTATGTTTAGGGTCTAGACGACTAACATGTAAGTCATCTGGCGATTAGAAGACTTCTCTGAAAGTGTTCTAACTCCCGCTAAAAATATTTTAGTTTCCCGCTAAAAATTTTGAAGTCTTCTGGGCGACTTACAAGTAAGTCGTCTAGTAAGTCTTCTGATCGAAAATATTTAACCTTATTGAAATTTTTTGTCTCCATATATAAAGAAAAATTTACACATTCTCTCTCCTCTTCTCAAATGGCTGCAACAAAATGGTATGTTCCTCATTCTAAAACTCTCCAACCTCTCTCTAATCTCTTTGAACTTATAAACACCAAACTTTATTGTTTTTGTCTCATGTCTTTCTCATTAGTTTATCTTGTTTTGCAGGTTTTTCATCACATGGTTCTCATCTTCTACTCATTTAAAGGTAGATTTATTAATTTTAGATATGTATTTTTGTGTGTTCTATAAAGGTAGATCTATCTAATCTTCTACTCATTTTCTCTGTTTTTAAGCTTTTTGAACGTTTTTTGATATGCAGATTTTTCAGATCTGGATTTGGATATGCAAGGTTTTCAGATCTGGAAGACTTCAGGGTTAGAAGACGGCCAGACGACTTCCAGGAAGTTTTCCACACGACTTCCAGGAAGTCTTCCAGACGACTTCCAGACGACTTCCAGGGAGTCTTCTGGCGGAGTCTTCTCCCATATCTCTCTTTCATAATAAATCTGAGTGTTTTGGTAAGTTTTTATGTATGATTTTCTTCATTTAGTAACCTCATGTTGCATAAAGTTCATGCTTTTTTCCCAAACTAAAACTCTCCAAACACCTCTAATCTCTTTGACTTGAAAACACTAAACTTTATATGAATTTTTTATTTTTGTCTCATGTCTTTCTCACTAATCTATCTTTTTGTTAGCTTTTAATCAGATGGTTCTCATCTTCCACTTGGATATGTACTTTGTGTGTTCTATAAAAGTATGTCTATATAATTTTCAACTTATTTTCTCTGTTTAAGCTATTTGAACGTTTTTTGATATGATATGCAGGTTTTTTAGATCTGGGTTTGATATACATGTTTTTCAGATCTGGATCAGATTTTGGAAGACCTATGGGAAGTCTTCTCGGAAGTCTTCTAAAATATAATGCGCTATCCAGACGACTTCAAAGAAGTCTTCCAGACGACTTCCAGGAAGTCTTCTGACAGAGTCTTCTTCCATATCAAGTGGAGTCTAAGCTTGTCTGTGTAGAGGAATGATTTATAATAGTTTTGTTTGTGGTATGTTTTGTGATTTGCATGTGTACTCCTTTTGTTGTGACTCTTTTTGTAAATTTGAAAAGATATTAATGAAAACGGTTGGTAAATATGTTCATTTTCCACAATATTATCTTGCAAAAATTACTTGACATAATTAAAGTTATTGATACAACTTCAATAGTAAAACACAATAACACAAAAAATTAATCAAATTTATTACAACTAAGGGAGAAGAATTCTCAAGAAAACTTAGTCAAATTCACAAAAGATAAAAGATTACATAAGTTCAAAGCTAGAACACTTTCATTAGATACATAAATAAAAAGTATATCTTATGATCTGAGAAGACACATTAAACCATGTTACTTGATATTCTTGAAGTTACTTAATTCTTTTGAAAATTAAATAAACATATCTTAAAGTTACTTAACAAATTTACAAAAACTAACGTAGAAGAGTCTTCTCAATTAGCTAAAAACTTTACTAAGCATGAATGTTGCTAACCTCATAAATATCACCAATTAAGTTATCAATCTCATTCAGCAGCCTCAATATTGACTAATATACATGAATTAACAAAAAAAATTAAAAAGTCTTTATAGTTTTAGAGAAAATGAAAGTTTATTAAACATTGACGCAAACAACTTCCACGGAGGTCGTCTGGTAGATTTTTAGGAAGTCGTCCATTTAGGTTAGTTTTGCAATTGATTTTTAACCTAGACGACTTACATGGAAGTCGTTCATCTTTGTTTGTTAAAAAAAAACCCGAGACGAACATGTAAGTCGTCTAGGAAAAACGGGTTAGTTTTGCATTTTACCAGATTGTGTCAGAAATTTGACTTTTTCTGGACGACTTACACTTAAGTCGTCCAGTAGAAAATTAAAAAAACAATATTTTGTTATACCTAGACGACTTATATGGAAGTCGTCTCAGGTTAGTTTTGCAATTGAAAAATAAAACAAAAAAAATTATTTTTTTCTAGACGACTTACACGGAAGTCGTCCGTCCGACGACTTACATGGAAGTCGTCCAAGATAAGCAAGGTTTGACCAGAATCTCGGAATAAAATCATGGATGACTTCAATGTAAGTCGTCGGACGGACAACTTCCGTGTAAGTCGTCTAGGAAAAAATAATTTTTTTTGTTTTATTTTTCAATTGCAAAACTAACCTGAGACGACTTCCATGTAAATCGTATAGGTATAACGAAATATTGATTTTTTAATTTTTCGGTCAAATGCAAAACAAACCCGTTTATCGTCTCGAATTTTTTTTTAACAAACAAAGATGGACGACTTCCATGTAAGTCTTCTATAAAACACATTTAAAAGTCAATTGCAAAACTAACCTCTGCATTG
Organism: Brassica oleracea var. oleracea; assembly: GCF_000695525.1. Taxonomy (NCBI): domain Eukaryota; kingdom Viridiplantae; phylum Streptophyta; class Magnoliopsida; order Brassicales; family Brassicaceae; genus Brassica; species Brassica oleracea. Next base: position 4,037,317 of record NC_027753.1, read on the forward strand.
ACCAGAAGGCTTCCATGTAAGTCGTCTACAGCCAGACGACTTACAGGTAAGTCGTCTGGACGAACAGATCTGGGAAAAAAGCTGATTTCATAGTTTCAACCAGTGAGATAACTTATTTAGCACACATAAGTCTTCTCCAAACACCCAGAATCTCAAACAAAAGTGACTCACCAAGAATCGTAAGCTTTAATTGCTCTATGAACCATAAAAAAATTTAGAATCAAAATCTTGAGTTTTTTTGGATGAATATGGAGAGAGTGAAAGAGATGTTGTTTTTAGTTCATAAGAATTGAGAAATAAAAAGTGTAAATCGATTTTTAGGTGCATTAAGAGCTTCAAATTGATTGTTCATGGTGGTTGGTGTATTGATGACAATGTCAACATTGTGAATACTTGAGGAAGATGAAGGTTATAGAGTAAAATATGCATTTTCAAAAAAAAAAAGTGATGATATTTTCGTGAATAATCTGAACTTTAGGGATAAAAGAGACAAGTCAAAGTTCCAAAAAAACATGGGCTAGTTTTGTGTTTGACTTCAAATTTTGAGTCATATTTGCAAAAACCCAAAAATCAATCAAAATAATAGAAACAGAGAACAAAACATCGTGAATATAATCACTAAAATTGCATATATAGATTGCGTTATGAGCGTTGTCCAAAAAAAAAAAAAGATTGCGTTATGAGTTTCTAAGGAGCTGAGCAGCTGTACCAACAAGGATGAATCCGAAAGCATTTTGACGGTGAATAAGTTTTGAAAAAAAAAATTCTATAAAAATACCAAGTTGTTAATATATATAACTGTACTTAACAAAAAATACAATACTGAAAGATTCTTGATTATGACAATGGATTTAAGCATATTAGTTTATTCCTGTATCCCCTTTATATTAACTGAAAAGTCACTTAAGAGATTTCTGCTGGCGTATCGCTGATAGGTGAACTTTCAAATTAATTGTTATAATTTGGTTAATTTGGTTGGTTGATGGTTTTTATTTTTTTATTTATTTAATTAAAGTTTTTAAAAGGAAACTAATCATATAATTACCTAATCTAATATATGTTTCCAAACATACAAGTAAACATCTTAAATATAGATGAACTAGGTGATTTTCCCGTGCTCATGCACGGATATAAACATTTATAAAATAAATATATAATTGATTGTTATTTATTTTTAATTTTAATTAATTTATAATTTGTATACATAATTTATTTTTAATTCTAAATTAATTTATAATTTGTATTTATAATTTATATTGATAATATTATATTACTTTAATTAGACATATGATTTTAGATATGTTATATCTATTCGGTTTTGTTATTTTTTACAGTTGATTTAGTTATCATTTAGGTATATTAGATTGCATAAATTTCTCTAAATTTCACTATAATTATTTTTTATTTTAAATATATTAAAATTGTGATTTTTCTTATTTGCATTTACGTTGGTTGTTGTCTTAGATATGTAAATATATTTAAGAAAGATTATGTATAAGTTAAGATATATTGTGCTTAGAATGAAATATAAAATAAACTAAAGTGTTTGATTCCAAATTACATAAATTAATATAACGATAATATTCTACATTCTCATGCATATATATAAATTTTACGAAAGAACTAAATTATAACAGTTGGTTAAATTTCTATTTTCATTTGTTAATATGTTTTGAGTCATCCTATAATTTACATTTATAAAATAAATTATTATTATAAAATTAGATATATATATATATACTAATTGTAGTTAAATCTATAATTTTGTAAGTTGGATTAATCGAGTCACTCATATTGTGAGTATATTGAATTACATTTATTCTTTCAAATTAAAACTGAAGTATAATTATTTTTTACTATAATTAAGTAAAATCAAATTAATTTTATGTATCATTTAAATGTGCATGTAGTTTCATAATATTTATCAAGTTATATGTAGATTTGTTTTTAAAAATATTAGAAATAAAACGATGATCAATATGAAGTTACATACATAAGTAACTAATACATTTGGAAGCTCATGAACACATATTAATATTTAAAATATTTTACAAATTCTAAATAATTTTATGCCTTATATTTATTAAACGGTAAACTGAAATTAATTTTAAATAATCAATTGTTTTGGTATTTTAATTATAGTCATATTAAGTTCCACGAAAATAAAAGCATAAAATTTTAAAGCAAATTTAATATTATGAAAACAAATAATTTTAATAATGATAAAATATAATATATCAACCTTGTTAAAGTATATAGTGTTGTGTTATTTTAAAATATTTTGTAACTATTTGATTAAAAGATTTTATTGTTAATTTTTTTTTAATATCTCTTAAAAATAAACATTTAAAAAAAAATGTGTGATTGTATTTTAAAAATCATATTATATAAGTAAAATATAATTTATTAATTTTTTCTGTAATTGAAAGATATTATAGTCAACTAAATATTAGAAAAAGAAATAAAACATTTCAATAATACTAATTATAAACTATTTTTTGTCAATTAATCATATATCATTTTATGTTAGGGAAAATTACATATTTAACACTTTCATGCTACCACTTTTCATTTATACCACCACTAAAGGGACATTTTCAAAAATATATTCTTCGTTAAGCGGCAAAAGACACTTATGCCCTTGTTCTTTATATATATAATAAATAAATATTTAAATAAATAAAAATGTGAAAAATAAAAAATAGTTTTTTTAATTTTTTTCTGAATTATACTATTTCGAAATTCAAACTCTAAACCCTAAACCTCAACTCTAAACCCTAAACCATCAATCCTAAACCCTATTTTTTTTAAATACGAACCCTAAACCCTAAACCGTCAATCGTAAACCCTATTTTTTTCTTAAATAAACCCTAAACCCCCAAACATCAACTCTAATCTCTAAACTCCGAAACATCAACTCTGAACCCTAAACCCTAAACCTTCAACTCTAAACCGTAAAACATCAACTTTAAACCCTAAACCATAAATCTTCAACTCTAAACCCTAAAACATTAACTCTAAACCCTAAACCCTAAACTTCAACTCTAAACCCTAAATCATCAACACTAAACCCTAAACTATCAACACTAAACCCTAAACCCTAAAAAGTAAACTCTAAACCGTAAACCCTAAAAATTAACCCTAAACCCTAAAACATCAACTCTAAACCCTAAACCTTAAACCTTCAACTCTAAACCCTAAGCCTTAAATCCTAAACCCGAAACCCTAAAACCCTAGAGTTGATGTTTTTACAGTTTAGATTTGAAGATTTAGGGTTTAGGGTTTACGTTTAGGATTTAGAGTTGATGTTTTAGGATTTAGATTTGAAGGTTTAGGGTTTAGAGTTCGAATTTCAGAAAAATATAAGGTTTAGGGTTTAGGGTTTTGATTTTGAATTTTAGAAAAATATAAGGTTTAGGGTTTAGGGTTTACGCTTAGGGTTTAAAGATGATGTTTTAGGGTTTTGATTTGAAGGTTTAGGGTTTAGGGTTTAAAGTTGATGTTTCAGAGTTTAGGTTTTAGAGTTGATGTTTCATGGTTTAGGGTTTAGAGTTGATGATTTAGGGTTTAAAGTTGATGTTTCAGAGTTTAGGTTTTAGAGTTGATGTTTCATGGTTTAGGGTTTAGAGTTGATGATTTAGGGTTTAAAGTTGATGTTTCAGAGTTTAGGTTTTAGAGTTGATGTTTCATGGTTTAGGGTTTAGAGTTGATGATTTAGGGTTTAGAGTTGATGTTTTAAGTTTAGATTAGTTAACCATATGTTTTTGTTTTGTCAAAAGTAATCAAAAGGTTATAAATGTCTTTTACCCTTCATTAAAAATGAGGGTAAAAGTGGTTCGTGTAAACATGAAAAGTGGTACTTTGAAAATGGTATTTTTAATAATTTCCCTATATGTTACTTAATTATTTTATGTAATCATCTAAGAAAATAGATAAATATATAAAAATTATTTCTATTACTTTGAAAATATATACTTTTGTATTGTTTAAAATTATGTTTTAAAATAAATAATATTTATTTTTCTAATATCAAGATTATGTGTGTGAATGTTGTTTTATGAAATCACTATATATGCAAATATATATATTTTAATCTAAGAAAATATAGATATAAAGAAATGTTTTATTACTTCAAAAATATATTTTATGTTATTGAAAAATATTTTTTAAATGGAATATTTCTATTTTGTGAACTTTCCTTTATAGTGAAATCATATTTTATATACATATATTTTCGTTTTTAAATTTGTTTTACACCTTTATAAATGTTTCCTTTTTTATTATATATGTTATTTTGAAAATTTTAAAAAGGGAAATATATAAAAAATTCAATAATAATATTTAAATATAATATTTTTAATTCATTAAGGATATCAGTGTAATCAACCATCGTGAGAGTTAACGTGAGCGCGACACATAAGAAATTGGCTTCTCAAATAATATTATAGAGATTAATATAATTTATTTATAGAAACAATTAAATATCATATATTACATTATATAAATTGATAATATACTTTTAAATATAATTCACATGCTTTTCCTAGAGTTAATACTCTATTAATATAATATACATTTGATTATAATAAAATTGGCATGTTTGTTTTGAATAGTAAAAAAATGAATGAGACATAAGTAAAAAAACATGAGGGAAGAATAATAAAATATGTTTGTTGTGTTCTTGGTTCTTTTATATTCTTTTGTATTTAGTTTTATTTGTCGAGATGCATATATTTTTGTATTACTATAAATGTGAACTAATTAGGTTTAAGCGTTTTTAAAACATAGTGATAAATTGAGTAAGAAAAATCAATAAAAATGACATGTTATACAATTGTTAAAGTTAAAGATAGAAAATATAATGTAAATTGCAAGTAGGATAAATTATTTAAAAATAATGAGATGTATATTTTGCGGTATAATAAACTTTTAAAATGTACAATAATAGAATTTTAACAAATTTTATACAATAAAAATATTTTATTTTGATATAATATATATGTACAATAATAAAACTTTAAAATAACAACATTTCATTATTTAAAATTTTAAAAAAGATTTTTTGTTATTTAAAATTAGAAAATTAGAAAATTACGCAACATTTCGTTATTTAAAATGTACAATAATAAAACTTTAAAAAACAACATTTCGTTATTTAAAATTTTGTAAAATATTTTTTCTTATTAATTAATCAGATTTAATTATAATATGTATGTTTTAAAAGAAGAAATGGTTTGTTTAACCCTTTCAAGTTTTATGTTAAACACTAAATAAAAAATGTGTGAGAAATTGTGATTTGTGATTTGACAAAATTATGAGAGAAATTGCTTAGACTACCATTTTCCTAATACATGTTTTCATGTTTATATTAACCAAATTTATCATTGGTTTTAAAGAGATAAATCATACTATATATTAATTGAGAAGTCACTTAAGTGATTTTTTTTAAGTATTTTTCGTATGTTAAGTTTTAAAAATAGTTATAATTTGATTGGTTGTTGACGTTTATTAGTCATTTATTTTAATCAGATCTAAAAATAAAAGGTAACTATAGAACTAACTAATATAAATTACCAAATAACACAAGTAATATTACAAATAATGATTTATGGTAACTAATTGTAGAATTGGAGAACTAATATATATGTTTTATCAATTTCTTTTTATTTATCAATTATTTATATATAGTTAAATAGAAACTTTAACTTTTTTTAATTGAAAGAAATTTAGTGGGTATATATTCTTATATAAAAGAGTTAGATTTGTAGGTAAAGAATTATTAGAACTTTTTATGTTTTATAAAGTCCACAAAAAACGTTTACAAAATATCTTTATGATAAAAGCATCTGATCATTGTATTGATCCTACACAAAAAAAATTCTCTTTTTTATTTCTTGAAAGCTAGAGTATTCCTGGTTATTTCACGTGTTAAAATAAAATATAAAGTAATTCTACAACCAATTATCTTATTTAATTATAACATTGCTTTTATGTGAGAGAAATATTTATAATGACTAAGGTTTACGTTGTTGAACTATTTTAAATCTCATAGATCTTCCAAAAATATATACTGAAATTTTTGATTATCTAACTATTTAAAATTAAAAATTAAAAATTTTACTTTTAATTATTATTCAAAAATTATAACAATGTAAACATAATATATATTTCTTCATATAATATAATTACCCGCAAAATTGCGGTCAAACACCTAGTAGACTATTGTTTCTAAAATTCAAATTATTAAAAAAATTAATAAGCTGGGATTCTCTACAAGTACGAAATAAGACACGAGTGTTCATTATCTCTAATTTTGTTTCATTAATGTCCTCTTTCACCGACTACACAAGGCAATTCAAAAAGGAAATATGATTATCAGTATAAGTGTAGAGATTTGAACATCACGCAGTTGAGCTTTGCCGATGATTTAATTTTCACAGCTGGGTAAATTGCAATTTTAATAGTATTGTGTCTATTCTACAAGATTTTGAAAAATAGGTTTAGCTATTAACATGAGCAAAGCAGCTCTACGTACGATGTAGACTCCATCAGATACATATCGATTTCTTTCTGATGGATCAAGAATAGATAGTTGTCTCATTAATAGATAGAAATAGGCTCAAAGACCTTATTATTGATTCCCTCTGAAGACAGATCGATCTAAAGAAGATCATTGCTTACTCCTCAGTAGCCCATATGAATCTGGTGACTATTGGTATGTTTAGTCGGACGGCAGCCGTTAGGTCACCTATTTTGAGTTATGGACACACAAAGCCAAAACATGTGTGTCGGGCGTGCGACCCATCAACCTACTAGCAATGGGGGAGAGCAGTAGGTCAAAATGAAAGAATAAATAAGCACGAGGAAATGCTAGGCTGATCAAAAGAAGAAGGATTAGCGAAAAGTATATCTAACTTTCTTCTCCAAAGAATTGACAGAAACCATGAAATTCTAATTGATCAGCTTCCAATCTTGTATTTGGGGTTATCTCTAACTACCAAGAGCATGATTTTTTTTTCTCAAAGGGCAGGACTCTTTTTTTTTTCTCAAAGGGCATGACTCTTGTGGACTATGAACCTTCAATTTTTTTGTTTGTTTTGATAAAGTTTTATCGGCTATTTGGTTGGTCTCCAGACTAACGCTCTTAGCGCAATAGAGCTCTTAGCACAATAAAGTGGACTAACCTATCATCTTTTATCTCATGGGCAGGTCAATTACAACTCATTCAATGAGTAATCGTAAATATCACTAACCTACGTTGTTCTGACTTTCTCTGGCCAAGGTCTCCCCATACTACAATGGAAACAAAAGTAGTGTGGATAAGTATAGATGTATAGTAGATAAGCGAGAAGGTGGCATGAGGATAAAAAAATAGTTCAAGGACCCATCTAAAGAATTGCATGTATAAAAAAAATAGTGCGTTATTGCTTTTTGTGTTTTTTGGTAAACTGCGTTATTCAACTGTTTGTGTGATTGGTGACACTTGCTCAATTAGGCACTTCCCGCACCATGGTTACCAATCACTACCAAAGTCTCACTAAAAGTTTTTTTACTTGGTGACACTTGCTCAATTATTTCATATTTCATATGTAACCGAAACCAGGCCCAACGGGCTTACAGAAAACTTATAAACTACTAAAAGACTTAACAGAAAAATGATGGACAACCTAACTGGTACTGACCCTGCTAAAAAGGAGAAAACCAGGTGCCAAGAGGGGTTAATGATGAAACTGAGGACGAATTCAAGCGAGTTGATCTTGAAAGGGGAACAAGTCTAAGTTTGATAGTGTCTTTGATTTCGGTAATGAGAGTGTCTGATGTTCTCTGGACAGAGGAATGAAGTCGAGCGTTACGTTCCCTCCAGATAGCGTACATTGACGCTTGATAGAGGAGTCGAACTATCAGAGTGACGTGAGGCTCTGAAGAGGGTCTGGTCATCCACATCACGATCGCGTCATAGGTATTAGGGGCCTGGAGGTTCGCTCGAGTAAGAAAATGGTTCCATATAGTGAAGCTATATATGCAGATGAAGAACAGATGCTCCCGAGATTCTTCATGGGTAGAGCAAAGCACACACGATGCAGGAACATCAAGACACCAACGCCTCATATTCCAAAAGTTAATGTAGAGGCTATTTGAAAATTCTGGATATCTATGGATTGTTTGGTCTAGACACTACCTCTTTCGTTATTCTTCTTTTTGAAAACATCACAAGAATTTTAGTGGATAAAAATGTCCACCTTACCTCGTCACTTTGATTCTTACCAAGCATATAGGACTTGTATTTCTCGTGATGGAACAGAATAGGCGAAGTCTAGGGACGATATGATCTGTTTTTTTTTCTTAATTTTTATCATATATTTATCATATTAGATTTGCATTGGCCTATTATTATATGAAAATATGCGTAAATAATACATTTACAAATTAATATATATATATTATATAAATTGACAATTTATATTTTACCATTTAAATAAATATAATTTCATATTTATGAAAATATGTCAATTCATTAATCTAGTAAATTTGATGGAATAACCCGTAAATATTTATCGTATTAGATTTGCGTTAAACTATTATTATATGAAATATGCATATACTAATATATTTACATATTAATTTATATTTTATTTATATATTATATAAATTGACAATTTATATTACACCATTTAAATAAATATATTTTCATATTTATGAAAAATATGTTAATACCTTAATCTAGTAAATTTGACGGAATAGCCCGCAAAAGCTTTATTATTTTTCCATTATAGTTATGAGGAATTTGCCAAATATGACTCAAAACATGATTTTAAATAGGCCTGGGCATTCGGGGTCCCAATCGGGTTTCGGTTTTGTCCAATCGGGTCTCGGTTTTTCGGTTTTATCAAAATCAGCCCCATTCGGATTATATAAAAATTCGGTTCGGGACCGGTTCGGTTTTATCGGGTTCGGATCGGGGTTAGTAAATCTTCAAAGAACCGGTACAACCCGGTGTACTTTCGGGTTTTGGGTTCCAACCGGTTCTTCGGTTTTAAAGTACTTGATTTAAGTAGTAGATAGTTATTGTAGATGTTTAATAATATCTTAGTGTATTTTGGCTACATATCAGGAATTGAGATCATGTTTGGTACAAGTTCTTTTTTGGCATTTTGAATGTTTCGGGTTCTATCGGATATCCATTTAATTTCGGGTTCGGTTCGGATAATACCCATAACCCGAAATACCATAAAACAAGATCCATTCGGTATATATGTCGGGTTCGGATCGGTTCGGATTCATTTTCATCGGATCGGGTTCGGTTCGGATTTTTGGGTTCGGTTTATTTGCCCAGCCCTAATTTTAAATGCAAAAGTATATCCAAACTTGAATCAATTACAAAAGTAATCCAAAGTCTTGTGAAATTACAACAGCCCCTTATACCATCTATGCTAGAGCATTATCAAAAAAGTATATTTGTACATCAATCTACATATACCAAAAGAGTGTTGAAACGCTTTAACATGTATAAAACAGCTCCTTTTAGCACCTGATAGTCATTAAATCACTTAATGTCGAAAATGATCCATTTCGACCATCTGAGGAAAATGAAGAAATATTTGGTCCTGAAATTTCATATTTAAGTGCAACTGGAACTCTCATGTATCTTTTAAATTGCACAAGACCTGATATATCATTGCTGTCAATCTTTTGGCAAGATTTAGTTCGTCTCCTTCTCGAAGACATTGGAATGAAATTAAATATGATATTTCGATATCTCCAAGGGACTATTGATTTAGGTTTATTTTATCCTAAAAACTCTAAAGGTCAAATGATTGGTTACGCAAATGCATGCTATTTTTCAGATCCACATAAAGTACGATCATAGACGGGATACGTTTTTCACAATCGGAAGCACCGCTGTATCCTGGCGTTCTCAGAAACAGACACTTGTGGCTACTTCTTCAAATCATTCTGAAATTATTGTACTCCATGAAACAAGTAGAGAATGTGTATGGCTGAGATCAATAAATCGACATATCCGGTCAAGTAGTAGGATTAGTGAAGATACAGTCCCAACAATTTTATATGAAGATAATGCGGTTTGTGTTGCTCAAACAAAAGAAGGATATATAAAAAGTGATAGAAGGAGACATATACTTCCTAAGTTTTTTTCATACACTCAGGAGTTCGAGAAGAATAAAGAAATTGAATTAATGTATGTCCGCTCATGTGACAATGCTGCTGATTTCTTCACAAAATCACTTCATACCTCGGTGTTCAAGAAGCATGTCTATAATATAGGAATGTTGCACTTACAAGACCTATAAAACTGTTCAATCGAGGAGAGCATACGCAGTTGTACTTGTTATACCTTGATATGGTTTTTCCTAAAAAAAATTTTAAAGAGGCAACAAGGACGTTAAGCCAGAGAAAATAACGACACCGATCAATAAGAAAGAGAAAGTGTTACAAACGTCAAATAACACAGCAATACGAAGAGGAGGAGAGGAGAGGCGACTCAATTGTTGAGTTTGTAAACAAATGTAGGATCTGCTGTCACTATTTACACTAACTTCTACTTTTTTATCTCTATATAAACGAATGAAGTTATATCATTGTAACTCGCATCTTACATCTTTTTTTTCTCTCTATATTAAACTCTCTCACTCGTATATTTATCATATATCAGTATTATTTTTTTCCTGCGGTATAAAATTTTGTCTCTATTAAAAATTTTCCGATGTAATAAAATTATAAGTATTTTTACAACAAAAATCAGATTAATATGTTCGGACTACTAAAGTTGTTAATGAAGCAATAAACAAAAAGAATATGTTAAAAAGAGAAGTAAAGTATAAAAACTAAAAATCAAAATACGTTGGCGACTTTATAGCACCGCCGATGACTATACACTTTAGAGCATTGACTTTGAAGCAAAGCCTACCTGTATAGTATATCAAAACACAGCATTAATCAGTCTCTCTCTCTCTCTCTCTCTCTCCCCAAATCAAAACAAAACAACGTTAAATCCCAAATCCTTCCTTGGTTGAAACCTCGTAAAGGCAAAACCTCTATCCTTTCTCCTCACCGAGATTCGTCCTCTCGCTTCATGGGTCTGTTCTCCAATCTTCGAGGACCCAGAATCGGAGCTGCCCACGACGAATTGCCTCTAGCAAATGGCTCTTCTTCTTCTTCGTCGTCTCACTCTTCATCAATCAGGCGAAAGCTGTCGAATTTATTACCAATCTGCGTGGCTCTGGTAGTCATCGCCGAGATCGGGTTTCTGGGTCGGCTCGATAAGGTCGCTTTGGTCGATACGTTGACCGATTTCTTCACTCAGTCTCCGTCGCTCTCTCAGCCTCCTCCGCCGAGTAGATCCGAGAGGAAGATCGATGTGGTGGGGACGGAGAAGATCTGCGAGGAGTGGTTGACGAGAGAAGACTCGGTGACTTACTCGAGGGACTTTGGTAAAAATCCAATCTTTATCTCCGGTGGTGCCAAGGTAATCTCCATTGGAAGATTGATTGATTAGTCAACATGAATTAAAAGGAATAACGCAAAAAAAAAAAAAACAAAAAAAAAAAATTGAGGCTTTGATTGATCATAGAGAGTAATTTGTGAATTGTGGAGTGAGAATGAATGGTTTGTTCCCATCTCTTATGGATGGATTCATTTACATGTTTGTCTCTCTTTTTATAAATGTTAAGATGCTACTTCTTGTTGATGGGTCAATTTGTAGGACTTTCAATCTTGCTCTGTCGATTGTACATTTGAAGCTAGCGCAGGTAAGACACCAGATGCTACGTTTGGATTTGGTCATAAACCTGAAACTCTTGGCATAATCCGTTCCATGGAATCAGCTCAGTACTATCCTGATAATGATCTCTCACAGGCACGACGGTGGGTAAGCACAATCTTTAACGTTTTCTTCACGACATTTTTTTGTGTACAAGATGTTGTTATAAATGGGCTGACTTTTTTTTTTTATATATATTCTTTGTTTCATCAGGAGAGGTTATGATGTTGTGATGACCACTAGTCTTTCATCAGATGTTCCTGTTGGGTACTTTTCATGGGCGGAGTATGATATTATGGCTCCAGTACAGCCTAAGACCGAGAGGGCTATTGCAGCTGCTTTTATTTCCAACTGTGGCGCTCGTAATTTTCGGTTGCAAGCACTTGAAGCCCTGATGAGGACTAGAATCAAGATTGATTCTTATGGTGGTTGTCATCGAAACAGGGATGGAAAAGGTAACATAGAGATTAGGAACACTGCATGATCAACGAGCTATCATTTTGATGTCTTTTGGTTTTGTGAAATTCATATAGTTGACAAGGTTGAAGCACTCAAACGCTACAAGTTCAGTTTGGCTTTTGAGAACACCAATGAGGAGGATTATGTCACTGAGAAGTTCTTCCAATCTCTAGTTGCTGGTATGTTTTAGATTCACTGTCTTTCTCTATGAGCATATCTTAGAAACTCTTCTTTGGTGAGCAACTTGTTCAACGTTTACTCTTCAGGATCTGTCCCTGTGGTTGTTGGTGCTCCGAATATAGAAGACTTTGCTCCTGCTTCCGGCTCAATCCTTCAAATCAAGAGTATGGAAGATGTGGAGCCAGTTGCAAAGAGAATGAAGTATCTCGCAGATAACCCTGCTGCTTATAATCACACACTAAGGTCCATTTCTTTGCCCTCAATGATTGTATCTGTGTGTAAATAACTTCTTCTTGAAAGCTTTCATGTTTGTGTTTTGATTTAGATGGAAGTACGAAGGTCCTTCAGATTCTTTCAAAGCACTTGTTGATATGGCTGCTGTGCATTCTTCTTGCCGTCTCTGCATTTTTCTGGCTACGAGGATCCAAGAACAAGAAGAGAAAAGCCCTAGTTTCAAGAAACGGCCTTGCAAGTGCACCAGGGGAGGATCAGACACAGTTTATCATGTTTTTGTTAGAGAAAGAGGCCGTTTTGAGATGGAATCCATCTTTCTGAGGTAAGAAAGCTTTACCTAACTTCCCCACCAAATAAAAAAACACATGATGTGATTATGTTTTGACTGAAATATACCAATACAGGGGTAAGAATCTGACTCTGGAAGCTTTGGAATCTGCGGTTGTGGCCAAGTTCAAGTCATTAAAACATGAGCCGGTGTGGAAGAAGGAAAGGCCTGAAAGCTTAAAAGGAGATAACGAGCTTAGAGTACACAAGATTTACCCGCTTGGCCTCACGCAGCGACAAGCTTTGTACAACTTCAAATTCGAGGGAAACTCGAGTCTAAGCACTCACGTTCAACACATCCCTTGTGCTAAGTTTGAGGTTGTCTTCGTGTAGTTTCATTCTCAAAGATCTATTTCTCGTCCTTAGTTTTGAAGGCATTTCTCTCTGTGTTAAAATCGCAAAAGTGCAAGAAACCGATTAGAAAAGACAACGTCATTTAAGTTATGACACTGGTTTGTTTTAGGCAAGAGATTTCTCTGTGTAAATCATTCGGACATTGCAGATGATTTGTTGTTGCTTTCTTGGTGCATAGATGTTTGAAGTTTTAGATGAATTTGATAGTTTTTTTTATCTCTTTAGAGTTGGTTGATTAACCTTTTAATATTTTTCATAGGTTTATGTTTAAAAAAACCACTTCTCATTAGGAAAATTGTCAATTTGTATCCCATCAATAAAAATGTAAAATACTATGCAAATCTCTCTTATTAGAATAAATAATAGAAACACTTTAAACTTTTGTTTGGCAACATAAATATCAGTTAAAGAAATAGCGTTGTTTGAAAACATGAATAACAATATATTAAAGATAAAAAGCAATGAGATTATGTTATCAATAAAAAGTGAAAATTCATTATATTATGAAAACTATATATATGGGCAAGTTTTAAAAATATACGAAAATGATTTGCCCAATCTAATTACCTAAAAACATCTTTGTCTAAAATAATCATAAAAACAATTTAAATTTTACATACATATTTCAAATCAAAATATTAATTTAAAATTAATTTATATCAAAAATTGATTTTACTAAAATGTTTTTATAACCATTATAAAAATGTTTTAAATATATTTAAGAAAAATACAATACAAAGCAATTTCAAACACCAACGTAAATTATGATTTTATATTTAATATTAAGTTTTAAAAATATAATATACATGATTATTTATATGATAATACGTATAAAATACTATTAATTATATAATTACTTATATGATGGTAGGTAAAAACACACGATTAATTATATAATGACACATATATGATATCTGATAGTGACATGAAAAATAAATAACAACATATTTTTGCAATATTATATCTTCTATCTTATTAAAGTAGAAGTATCTTTGGGAATGTTTGGAAACAAGAATAACATAATTAAAGAGAAATATAGTGTTGTTTGAAAATATGAATAGCAATATATTAAAAAAACAATTAATGGGCTTATGTTATTAAAAAAAAATTGAAGACCATTATATTTTTATAAATTATCTGTTAAGACCAGATTTAAAATATACGAAAAATGACTCATTCTAATTACTTTTTTTGTGCAACTGGTCCAATATAATTAACAAAAAACATATTTTGTCTAAATTAATCATTAAACAAAATTCAAAACAAAAATTGATTCAAAAATATACATGTATTCAAAAATTGATTTTGGCTAATTTATTTTCCAATAACCTTTATAAAATTGTTTTCAATATATATAAAAATACAATACAAAAGAACTAATAGATTGAGTAAACATTATTTATTTTCCAATGACCTTTATAAAATTGTTTTCAATATATATAAAAAATACAATACAAAAGAACTAATAGATTGAGTAAACATTATTTCTAATTTTCTTATGGACCACCGAAATAGAATTAGGTATACAATACTAGAAATAGCTATAATATTTGGGTTACAATATCAAATAAACGATGAAACAAAAAAATAATATTTGTATTACAAATACAATAATAGTCAAACAATAATATATAACGGGACCATAATTTTTAAACTCCAACAATTACCAATTAGTTATAAATTTATAATGTTCTTACAAATTAAAGCAAACACCCGTGTAGACGCACGGATCAAGATCTAGTACTGTATTAACACATGATCCAATTATATATTTATGAGTGATTTGTTTCTTAAAAAAAATATTATTAATTACCATATATTTTGACCAATAATTATTAGGAGAAATATCCTAACAAAAGCATAAAATTATATTTACATAACGTATAAAATAGTTGACAAAAAAAACATAACGTATAAAATATATGCAATACCTTTTTATTCGCTACTTGAATATTTAAGACTATTTTATAATTATAAAAACAAACGGATAAACTTTAAGCAACACTATGCATCTAGACTCTATGATTTTTAGAGAATCAGAAAAAAGAATTTACAAAAGAAAAAAGACGGAACAAAAAATATGTGAGGTAATTATTTCCAAATTTCAAAACTTAGAAATATTATTCGATAAAAAATTAAAATAGTAGAGTAAATATTAGGGGTGGGCGTTCGGGTACCCGCGGGTCTATTCGGGTTTCGGGTTTTCAGAGTCAAAGATTTCAGCCTCATTCGGGTATTTCTAAGTTTTGGTTCGGGTTCAGTTCGGATCTTTGCGGGTTCGGTTCGGGTTCGGATAACCCACTAAAACTATTTTAAAATTTTGAAATTCATTATATACTTAAATTTCTCAAAATCTATAAACAAAATAATATATTACATACAAATTTGAATAACATATGTCAAAATACCTAAACTTAACATATATTTGATTTGGTTTGAATATTTGGATAGATAATCAATAGATATTTCAAGTATTTTTGGTGTTTTGAGTATATTTGAACTATTTTAGACATTTACTTTTGACTATTTATATATATTTTCAAGTATTTTGGATAATTAAAAATATCTTATATATTCTGGATGTTTTTAATAGACATTAAATCTAAAATATATTTATATAGAGGTTATAGAAATCTATTTCGGATACATTCGAGTACCCGAAATATTTCGGTTCGGGTAGGGTTCGGTTCGGGTTCTTTAGATACCAAAATTTTAAATCCGTTCGGTTATTTAATCAATTTCGATTCAGGTTCGGTACTACTTTTTTCGGGTCGGGTCGGTTCGGTTATTCGGATTCGGATTTTTTGCCCAGCCCTAGTAAATATCGTTAAAAAAAAAATCAAAACAAATATTTGAGTATCTTAATTAGTTTAGAAACCGAATAAAAACTATAACGAACTCAGTTAGTTTTTTTTCGCGCAATCTCCGACTCATATACTATTAAACAAACCAAGGAGAACCTCATTATTCACCTGATTGAAGTTTTTTTATCAAACGAAACTCTCCTCTTGGATTTTCAAATTATGAGTAGAAATCAGAATCTTCAAGAGATCGCAAACCGTGTATGATTTTTATTCTTTATCTGTAAATCCTTTAATATTCATCTTACATTGTAATTTGTATCATGGTTCCCTCAGTTTATTTCTCTATCATGTATGAACTCTTATATATCAATATTAATAATACAATCAGGTTGACGTCCGAAAAAACTACTATGCAAATATTGTAATAAATGGAGAGACGTATGATCCAATTATATTATTAATTACCTTATATTTTGACCAATACCTATTAGGAAAAGTATCCTAACAAAAGCATAAAGTTATATTTACATAATGTATAAAATATATGCAATACCTTTTTATTCACTACTTGAATATTTAAGACGATTTTATAATTTTAAAAACAAAGGGATAAACTTTAAGCAACACTATGCACACTGCATCTAGACTCTATGATTTTTAGAGAATCTGAAAAAAATACAAAAAAAGAAGACGGAACAAAAAGAGGATCTGAGGTAACATTTTCAAATACTAAAATCAGAAATATTATTCGATAAAAAAAAACTAAAGTAGTAGAGTAAATATCGTAAAAAATCAAAACAAATATTTGAGAATCTTATGTAGAAACCGAATAAAAACTACAACCCAACACAACAACTATATTAGTTAGTTTCTTTCGCACAATCTACGACTCATATTTAAACAAACCAAAGAGAACCTCATTATTCACTTGATTGAAGCTTTTTTGTCAAACGAAACTCTCCTCTTGGATTTTCAAATTATGAGTAGAAATCAGAATTTTCTAGAGAAGACCGCAAACCATGTATGTGTTTTTTATATATTTTTTTCTCTGCAAATCCTTCAATATTCATGACCCTTCTCATTAGTTCTTTTCAAACTTTGTTTCAGATCAAGGACGAAATCGAAAGATGTATTAAAAAATATATGAATTTGGAACAAACCATTACGTATATACATGAAAAATACCATATTCATCATGTTATCACTAGCGCAAGTAAGTAAACAATCAAATTTGATCTCAATTTCCCAATCTTTTCCTCCTGTAAAATTTTGTTTTTGTTAGCAGTTTGGGAACGTCTTCAAGAAGGTAATCCAGATTTCTTCGAAGAATACTACAAACGATGCGAAGTTGCTCGTCAAATAGCTGCATTCAACGACTTGCTTGCTCAACAAGTAGACCTAATGCACAAACTTAGAGAAATTGAGCTTAGTAACGTTGCACCAGGTAACTAATAATAGTTAGAACACTATTATGTTTCTCGTTAAGTTTATTACTCAAATCGTTTTATGAAAGACCTGATTTGTGTGTCTTTTTGTAGTAACACAACTTCAGCAACCTATTGATCAATTTCATCATCATAATGATCAAGTTAATCATCACCATCATCATCACCATCAAGATCATATTTATGATCAGTGGATTGCATCTAATGATTTTGCTTATATAGAGAACTCAGTCTCTTCTCTCATTGACGCGTCATGGATTGCTGCACCACCACAATCAAATATTTTTAATTACGGTACTGATTTTCAAGATATGATGAGTATAGAGCAATTCACTAGAGAATTAGATCAACAACAACAAATATTGCAACTAAAATCTCAGCAACCAGAACATCTAACAGATCAACAAGTAGAATATTGTCCTCAGAAGCATGATTATACGACATTACCTGTGCAACAAGTGCCTGCTCAATCTCTGGCTTCTTTGAACAGTCTTGATTTTGGTAAACTAGCTTTTTAAAAAATCTTTTCACTCACATACACATACTACTAAATATGGTTTCTTTGTTTTTTTCTCTTGAAGCAGGTGATGGATTAACCAACAACAACGGCTCAACAGCAACAACAGGGAGTGGTGCAACAAAAGAAATTCGCAAAAATAATCAGTAATGGTCTAAATGACCTTTTCTTGTTTCCTTTTTCTTCTTTTGGTCTGTTCCTTTACTTCAGAACACTTATATGAAATAAAGGGAGCTGACAATAAAGTGTAGATAGATATTACGGGAATGCATATTTTTTCTAGCGTTTGTGGGAAGAATTAAAGAAATAATCCACAAGATTTCTGCAAGATATTTTTTTAAAAAGAATTAGTGTAATATTAGCAGCAAAATTGAGAGAGAATGGCCAACTTTACCAACGGTGGTGTTTATTTTTATTTTATTTTTTTTGAAACACACCAACGGTGGTGTTACAAAATATGTTTTCTACTAGAAAACGGATGTTAAAGAAAACCAGAATACAGCTGGTTTTAAATTAAATGGGTAAATTTGGTCTAATCTTGTGGTACAGTTTTAGTTCCAGACTAGTATTTAACAATAACGAAATTCCTACATCGGAAGAAACATATTGTGTTTTAATGTATATAAAAGTTACAATTCACGATTACTAGACTTCGAGCTTAGTAACGTTAGCTTGGATCCATGGAGACATAAAGGTGACGAAACAATTGGGTCGGGGGTTTGGTTTGGTTAGAGGAGGATTATCTACTGGCTAAGAAAGGAGTTCAGCGCCTGAAATTGAGCTTAGGCTTGCATGCTAGGCCTCTTTTAGTATCGTAGAGCGGATGGATTATTGGACACTGGTAGTCTGAACCAACTATGACCCGGTTCCAATTGGACCATCAAAGGTTTTTCTAATCTTAATTTATGGCAGCGGGGAAGCAAATTGCTTATTTACATTTATTTCTATCCAAAACAAAATCTTAAGAAGTTTCTTGTCTTTGTGAGACGATCAGAAGAATTCATCAAATCTAGTCTTTAGTTTTTGTTATTGTTTTCTTCTGTTCGGTAGGTTATAATTTTTCTGAGTTGTTGGATTTCAAGAGTGAGGTTGGGAACAATGAATAGCGTTGCTTCTTGGTTCCTTAGCGTTCTTGCTCATGGACTATTATGATAGTCGAGGGGTGGATTAATCTTATCGTATATTCACAATGGCGAGTCTTCTGTTTATAAAGGATGATGAAGGAATTATATTTTCCTAATGAATATGAAAAAACTTATTTTGACCTTACTCCCCATTAAAAACTTATTTTGACCTCAAGCATCCAGAGACCAACAACATCACAAAATCATTGATGGTCACCAAATTCAAAAAGAAGTTCTTAGCAATCAGCGATCACAATATGAGCTGTTAGGTTACAAGAGTGACGCTGGGACAAGGGCAGTGCTTCTTGGTTCCTTAACGACCGAAGATGTTTTGCGAATTTCAGAAAACAATGGTTACAACATGGAAGACAGAAGTTCAGAACAAGGGTTTTCAGTGTTCTGTTCCTTTTTTGATAAGCTTGTGGTTTCTTGAGATACAACTGGTCTTATATATGTGGTAAATCTTCTGCTTAAAGGAGTTTGATACAGATGTGTTAATGGCTGCATATGAACCTATTCTCATCTAGTAGACTCCCATCCAACGCTTTGTTATTGTTGTTCCACATGTCTGTAGTCTCATGTGTGTTTCCCCTCTGAGCCAAAGTGCGTATCCTCGAGAGATGGTTTAAGTGTGATGCCAGCTTCACTATCTGGAATTATTCAAATGCATGATATCATTGGAACAATCACTCTCTACTTTCAAAGTCCATTAATGACTGGGGTCGTTTGGGGACCTCTGCTTGAGTTTGTTTGTGCCTCAAAAACAAATTGAGCGGACAATGTGATGCAGAGTTATCATGAGAGCAATGTCCAATAAACATACTATCTCCATGGAGGTACAAGATTAGCCAAATGTTTGGTCCTACTTCACCGTAACTCCCCCTCTCTTAGTGACTCAAGGGTGAAACGCTGTCGTAGGGAGTTTAATCAAAATGATTTCAAGTTACTTAATCCCACATCGGAAGAAACAAGTTTTCCCTTGTTATATATATAAGTTTAGCTCACAACCACAGTACGTCGAGCTTAGTAACGCAGGCTTGTGATCCAAGTGGAGACAACAAGATGATGGGACACTGAACCGATCTCTTTGGGCCGGGTTCGGGTCAGGCTTTCTACTGGCTTGCCCATTCCAAGTTGGGAGTTGAGGGTTCGGATTCAAGCGAAGGCTTGTGGTTCGACCTCTCTTAGAGCGGAGGAGACTGCGTGAGGCTGGTTTCACAGAGCAGCGTCACCTCCCGCTTTCAACGGTGGAAGGATCACGAGCCGGTGCCTTCCTAGCCCACTATGACCCAATAAGCCGGCTCCAATCGGACCATCATCTTTTTACTTTTGAAATGGCTGTTCTTCATGTGAGAATCTTAATTTCCGTTGATGCCTTGGGACATTTCATTTTTTGAGGTTATTCCTTCATATAAACATTTGTTTATTATGTAAGAAAGCATACTTCTTCGAATTGATTGTTTGAACTATGAATTCATCTGTTTTATCGTATAAAAACATGTTTGAACCAATGTTATCTTCTGTGTCACGAAAAGCTGAAAAGGAACATAATCTAATCAAATATTTATTCAGTATTTATCTAATACATTTGCAAGATCGGTGAGATTTGATTATTGGTTAGAATCTAGCTTTCGGATACCGATTATCACCCATTACAAACTGAACGATGCAAAGAGTCCTTGTGGAAATTGTTGTGTTGCTTGCCTGGGAGACCATAGAAAAGGACTCTGCTGTTATGATGGCTCATCACATAATCACCGTCATCCTCACTGTCTCCTCTTACTTTGTGGGGGTAATCAGATTTTGATTTTTCTATTTACATTTTATCGAAAGGACTTGTTGAGATTGGATCCTAATTATATTATACTTAGATGGAATTGCTTGGGTAACAGGAAGCTTGTGTTAAGTGAACGAACTCAAGCCTGTTTCTGTATTTCATAAGGGCTATACCTTACTCTATAAAATTTTCAGTATTTGCTTACTTGTTGCTGGCTTTGTGCCTAGGTGGTTTTACCTTTTGAATGGGAAGTGAAAAAAAATCTGAACATATTAGATCAAAAGGGATCTGTAGAACAACTGATATTATTCATATGCAAACATTTTTTTGAATCGGATCAATCTTTTTTTTTTGGGCAAGAATCGGATCAATCATCCTCGCCATTCATGACATGAAATTTTTTGGATATGACATCAGCGAAAGATGCATAGATGTACTTTGGCTTCAAAAGGGATATGTAGAACAACATATATTGGTGGTATCTCATCATTTGTGCGATGATCACAAGACAGCTTCAAAACAGAGGAAAAGTTGGAGAAGACATATAAGATCAGGTAAACCGTCAAATATATCCCTTATATACTAAAGCATAAGTCACATGACAAATCAAAATTTGCCATTTGGATTTTATAAAATTTAAGAAAAAAAAATCAATTAAAACAAGATAATTTTTAGAAAAAAACACATCCTATCAACAGTTTCTCAAAATATTCCACGACCCACGATCTTATTTCTTCATCCCCATACTCCTATATCTCTTAAATTTGACAAATGGGGGAGAGGTTAAACTGCACGTCAAGTCTTTAACTTTCATTGCTCTCCATGGTCTGTAAGTTTGTAACGCAAGAGAGGTCCTGCTCTCCACTTCTCTTCAACTCGATTCCATGGTCTATTCATATACTCCACGGTTTCAGCTGAAGCTTTCTAGAAAGAAGGGAAGATGAAAAGCTTGAAAGTTGTTAGATTTTCAACTTATAGTTTTCAGGTGAGTTTTAACGTTATGTTGATCATATTTTCATGGGTTGGTTATATTTCTTTGGATAATGGCAATATACACATGATCTCAAACCAGGTTCAGAATAGCTAAAAATAAAATTCATTTTGATTAGGAAAATATGTTACTCGGCTAGATAATTATCCTTCCCTTACTCACCACCTTCACGAAAACTACACCTTTAATCATGTTTGGTTTGGATATAAATCCACGTTATAACTTAATATGAACTCATGTAAAGTCCATTTTCCACATTGACTGCTTTGCTCTTAACTACACAAGAAGAAACATCTCGCACTTGTGCTTTCTGGTTGACTACCTATTAAGCTATTAATTAGTTACTCTATATCATCAAGGAGCTGCAAAACCACATGTGAGTGTCATCGCTAATTCACATGATCATATTTCTTCGGTTATAATGTAAGTGTCAGTAAAGAATATGACTATGATTATGTAAGTGTCAATAACTCTGGTAAGGTTTACTTAGTTCAAGTGTCAATTAGGAACATATTTTTCGCAATGTCATTTCAGTTAGTATTTACTCAATGTTTTAGTCATTTATGTAATTTAGATTTTAAAAATATAGCAGTATACATTAAATAGTAAAGATCACCTATTCTCAAACTAAAGTATAAATAATTTTGATTACTTAAATTATTTTTCATTGTTATGGACTGATTTGTTTTCAAAGAATTATGTTTACATGCCGACTTTTACTGTTTTTAATGATTTAACTAATTTGTAAGATTATTTAGATGTTGAATGAATTACTTGATGTAAGAAGCCAAAGACATATATTGTATACATCATGTTAATAAGAAGAAAAATGTACTGAAAGAAAGAGCAAGACAGAAGTAAATTAAGAAAGCTTCAAATTACCATTTTGTCTAAAACTAAATAATTTATAACAAACGAAAGACAAGTTAGCATATTGGTTCAGACTTCATCATAAGTCTCTTCCAACCACACGTTCTGTTCCCCTGTAATGAAGTTTAACAAGATTTTAATGTTTAAAAAAAAAGAATTTATAACAATGTAACTTTCTTATATGTTTGTGGTTAATCAGTGATAAATATGTTAATGTTTTTATAGATAAATGTGTTTATATTTTGTAAAGATAAATGTGTTACCGTTTTTATATTTATTTGTATTTTCTTTGGCTAAGTTTTATACATGTAACTTTTAGTTATGTGTACATAATTTGGTTTTATTTACACCAAAAAAAATTGATTATATTTGTAAACAAATATTATCTCAGTGCGTAGCACTGGGTCAACACTAGTCTATACTATTAAAGCAGAATCCCTATTAGGATTCTGCCCTTACTTTTTAGAATTATTTACAATGTTATGCCATTTCTTTATTTGAAAATTTTAATTATTTTTGTCACTTATTAATCAACCAATCAGCTGCTCAAATTTTAAATTATTCAGAAATCCCACACGAAACGGAAGCCCATCGAATCAAGTTACGGTGACAAATTCAAGGTCCATAGAATCTATACATTTGGAACTCATTAATATTAACTATACTAAACCTATACGACAAAAAAACTATACGACAAAGAGCTTTTTTGGGTCAAATTGCTTATGCCTAATATATTATATAATATTCTGGTATACAAAAGCTATGACAAGTACTCAAGAAATCACTTTGCGATATTTACAATAACTACATCTTTCTCGATCAATAACCTGGAAGCTCTTTAGAGTTTATAATAAATCTATCAATTAATGGCTTTCTAATGGTTATTTACATTGTTTTAAACAATATAAAAATATTAGGATTATATCGTTTTCGTTTAAAGAATATCATCAGTATATTCCTTAACTAATACCGATTTCTAGCAAATCTTAACATGCTCATAATTTTATTTAAAAATACTTTCCAAAATTTGATGGATATTAAAATCCATGATCTTAACAACTTCATTATAGATTGATTGATGTCAATATGAATAATAATAATAATAATACAGGCCGATTTTAATGTTATACAAAATAATAAACCAACAAGAAGACGACCATATATATTGAAAGGAATTATATTTGAAATTTCTGGCGGGTTGGGTCCACAACCCGTTTAAATTATTTTAAAAAACTTTAAATTCATATATATATTAAAATTTTAAAAATATAAAATTTAAATAATATATTATATAAGTTTGAATAATGTATGTCAAAATACCTAAACTTTACATATAGATTGGTTTGGTATGAATATTTGGATAAAAACAAATGATATTTCAAGTATTTTTGGTGTTTTGAGTATTGTTTAGCTAATTTAAACATTTACTTTTGGAAAATTTCAAATATAATACATATTTTGGATACTTTTTATATATTAAATTTAAAATAATTAATATATTTAAGTATATAAATCTACTTCGGATACATTCAGGTATCTGAAATACTTTGGTTCAGATCATATTCGGTTTCAGTTCTCTGAATACAAAATTTTTGAACCCATTCGGATATTTAATCTATTTCGGTTTGGTACTACTTTTCGGATTGGATTTTGTTTGGTTCTTCAAATTTGATTTTTTTGCCCAGCCCTAACCAAAATAGTCAAACTGAAACCAAATACAAATTCATAGATAACCGAACGGTTTATATATCTTAGCTTTAAAAAAACAAAAATTGAACCAAAACCAAATTTTTTTTTGGATTAACCCGGAAATACTCCCGCGCTTTTAAAGCGCGGATCAAAATCTAGTAATCTATTAAAAGGGGGAGTACAAATTTAAATTACCACTTAGTTTTGCAAGTTATTTACAATGGCATGCCACAAGTTATTATTTAACTTACCTTTTAGGATTCTTTGTCTTTTCCTCTTTAATTAATGCATTTCCAAAATCAAATTCTAGCTAAAAAATCATGGAAACAATAATTAATAAATCTAACTTTTAGTATTATTTGTATTTTCCTATTTTATTATATATATGTTCTTGGAAATAATTAATTATATATATATATATCGTAATTAAATACATACATTATATGGTAATTATTTTACTAATTCCATATAAACATAATAATTAATTACATATTAGTTAATTTACCTTTTAGATTTTTTTCTTATTAATTATCTACCTAGCTTTAACTAGTTAATGAACAATATTGTTTTAAAATCTATATAATTATATTTTTATTATATATAAGTAATAACTAAAATAAAAGTCACATAAAAAGAACCATTTATATAATATATAGATTAATATATAAATATATTATGTTACATATATTTTCATATAAATAATAGTCCAATGTAAATTTAGTATGATAAATGTTGAAATTAGAAAATATATAGCACCATATATTTAAAAAAATAAAAGTACATTTGATCCATAAAAAAATACATTTGTACCGGATATACGGATCATATTCTAAAAATATGGATGATACAATTGATGGTTAATAGATAAAATAAAATTATAAAATATAAAATTATTGTGTTTAGAAATGTCATATTAAAAAATTATTTAAACGGATAAATTTTAAAATATAGATTATCGCTTATACAAATAAATATTTATTTATAAAAAATAAAAACAAACATCCGTGCGGGTGCGCAGGTCGAGTTCTAGTTTTGTTTTTAAGATGAAAGTTATGCTTATAAGATATTTTAATGATTGTCAGAAATATCCCATATATATTATTTGTGAAACATTACAACTTCTTTTTGTAGCCACGTGTCATCACTAGGATGATTCTTAGAATTATTAGAGAAATATGTTGGTCCATCTAATTATATAATAAGTTTTTTATTAAACTAACCATAAATTCATTATTAATGTCATTTATTATTTCCTTAAATAAAGATTACGGAATTGCCTAATGTGGCTAAAGTATATATGACAATTAATGATTTTGAATAATAAATATCTGATAAAAAAATAATGTATCTTCTATCAAATTTGTTTAATTTTAAACTATTAAAATAATTTAAAAAAATCACAATAACCATATTATAAAAAATTTAGATTTTTCTGTATATGTTATATTTTGAATTTTAAAAAATGACTATAAATTACTAAAACTGTTAAAAGTCTCACATTCAAATTTTGCGATCCATGGTTTAAAATTTTTGTTATGACAAAATAAAAATGATTACAAAATCATATAAATAAAAGTCTAACTTAATTAATCATTAAAATTTAAAATATAAATGTATATATATCATTCTAAATTAAACTATAAACCATATTGAATAAATAAATATTTTAATTTCAAAATTTACTTTGAATAATTATTTTTGATAAAAGTTTTGAACTAACATTGATAATTTTTTTTAAATTATAAATTACTAAAATTATTAATCCCACAATGAAAATTTTGTTATCAGTAATTTAAAGTTTTTGCTATTAAAGATACACATGATCAAAAAAATATACGAGTAGAAAGCATCATTTAATAGACATTAATATTAAAAATATAATATGTATGTTAATATCATTTAAATTTAATTACATATCCTATCAAATTTTTAAAAAAATTGTTTGGATTAATAAATTTGATTTATACATTCGTACTAATTTAATTATATATGTAATAGTTACTGAGTTTTAATTATTCAATATATATTTATTATTTCATAATATGTAAGAACATATAATACATAAAATAATTTTTATATATAATGTTTATCCCGCGCAAGGCGCGGATCTTAATCTAGTGTTACATAAAACTATCACACCTTGGACTATGTTGTTGTGTCTTTGGATGGCAAAAATGGTGTGCACATATTCAAATAGCACTTTTAGCATCGTTGTTATTGATGAAGTAAAGAGAACAAATTCTTTCCAATGTTGGATAAAGAAAAGAATAGTAAAAAAATACTAATCGCGCCAGGTAGGGGTCGAACCTACGGCCTTCTGCTTAGGAAACAGACGCTCTATCCACTGAGCTACAGGCGCTTGCTTGCTTTCCTTATACAAAAAACTTAATATATAAAATGATCTAGTACCATGTAGTATGTGTGGTTTAAAAATAATTTCAGAAAAAGGAATTAAATAAAACTTTAAAAATAGAAGATAATCTTCTATTACATTGTACGTTCTAGCAAGTATTAATGAAAAATGTACGATGTTCTAAATAAGGGTTTGTAAAATAGGCACTGACAAAATTGTTATGTTACTTAACCAAAAATAAAATAAAATAAAATGTTATATTATGGTTTTATGATTGGCCGTTACGGTGTTTAAGACAAACCGGGTTTCCGAACCAAGTATCGTATAATTAGAGACGTGACACAACATTACACAACGGTGGGTGGGCTTATTAAGACAGCCAAAGTGGCTGTGGGGTCACTCTTATTTGGATTTTCGAATCAAACCATTTCAATCTTCTTCCATTGATCAATCATCATCTTCTTTTCTAACCTCAAAATCAAATGGAGATCAAGCCAGGTTTGTCCGCTCTTGTCACCGGTGGTGCCTCCGGGATCGGTTAGTTTTCATCTCCTTCGATTTACGTAACGTATGATTCCCCCTAGTTGTTGACACGTGTGAGGTGGTGATTGAATAGTTCAAAATATATGTGTAGGTCGAGCTCTCTGCTTGGCTCTTGCAGAGAAAGGAGTTTTTGTAAGTGTGGTTGATTTCTCTGAGGACAAAGGCAAAGAGACTACCTCTCTTGTTCAAAAGGCCAGTGCTCGGTTCCATCCTTCTCTAAACTCTCCTTCTGCTATTTTTATCAAATGTGACGTCACCAATAGAGGTAGTAAGCTTATGTCCTTTGAGCTGAAAGAATTTTACTATTGTGTTTAGTGTTTGTATTGAGTCTATTGAAAAATGAGAGCAGGTGATCTCGTTTCTGCATTTGACAAGCACTTGGCCACATTTGGAACACTGGACATCTGCATTAACAATGCTGGGATTGCCAATCCTGTACAATTTGATAAAGATGACACTGATGGATCTAAATCATGGAGACGCACCATTAATGTTGATCTTGTTGCAGTTGTTGAATGCACACAACTTGCTGTAAATCTTCCCTAGACCTCTTTTTATTCTTACAATCTTCAATCAATAATCTTTTTATTGCTTTTGTTGTGTAGATCAAAGCTATGAAAGCCAAGAAAAAGCGTGGAGTTATCATTAACATGGGCTCAGCTGCGGGTCTTTATCCATCGCCCTTAGATCCTATCTACTCTGCTTCCAAAGGTTTTGTCCTTTTACTTGCCTGTTTGTTGTTTCTTTTCATATGAATAGTTTTTTTTTTTTTTTTTTTTAATTCCATTATATTTTACATTTATACAGGCGGTGTCGTGTTATTCACTAGATCATTAGCATATTTCAAGCGTCAAGGGATCCGCATCAATGTGCTTTGCCCTGAAGTAAGAAGAATCACTCTCTCAAAATGTTTGGTTATTTATGCTCTGTTTGGCTGTTTAAATTGTATAATATGCAGCATATGATTAACATAAGAATTGTCAATGCTATGGAAGTTTGTATTATTCGTTTTCTCTCATCAAATATCTGAGTTTTACTTCAGAAACATATGCCGTCGATGTTACAACCAAAGTAGATGAGTGTTGCCTAAAGTGTTGGTTCTGCACTTGTCTTGTGCAGTTTATCCAGACGGAATTAGCTGGAGCTATTGGTGATTCCTTCCTTCACTCACTAGGCGGTTACATGTCTATGGACATGCTCATTAAAGGTGTGTGCATATCTGATTATACTTCAGACTTATATATATTAGAGATCGGTATGGTTGATTGGTTAAGTAAAATGTGGACTAGTGCAGAAAGAATTGGAACACAATAATGCTATTTCATGGATTGTCTAAGCTACACCTTATATTAATAGGCTTTGGTTCATATGAGCGACCATGCATTGCAAGTTGTTCCGTTACAAGTCTGTCTGAGATCAATATAATACTGATATTAATGAATGTGGCATCTTTATTATCTCTAAGGTGCTTTTGAGCTTATAACCGATGAGAGTAAAGCCGGCGCATGTCTATGGATTACCAACCGCAGGGGTTTGGAGTATTGGCCGACTCCAATGGAACAGGCAAAGTACTTGGTTGGTTCAAGTTCCACCAAAAGAACTTCCTTCAAAGTAACTTCAAATATCAAACTTCCTCAAAGCTTCGAGAAGATGTAAGTTAAAATATATTTATATCTACTCTTAGACTACACATACTGATGCGTCTCACTCTCTCTCCTTCAGAATTGTACATACCTTGTCTCATAATTTCCGCAATGCTACCCGCAATGTACGGACACCACTACGGTTACCCATTGGACCGCACCAAGTTCTTCTGAAAATCATCTATGCTGGTGTCAACGCAAGTGATGTAAGATCTTTTTTCCTGTCCAGGGTTTTGTTTTGTATGGCTTAGTACACATAACACGAGAGTATATCAGTCTATCACATAGTTTAGTTGTTATTAACTGATATATCTGGATGATTGACCTCTTGATTGTTTATAATATTCTCCTTGTTGTAAACCATGAGCAGGTAAACTTCAGCTCAGGTCGTTACTTTAGCGGTGGCTCGCCCAAGCTTCCTTTTGATGCTGGATTTGAGGTAACTTTCTTTAGTTAAGTTCAACTTCTCCAACCTTTAATTTATATTCTAAAATTCTAAATTGTTTCACTTTGTCAGGGAGTGGGACTAATTGCAGCAGTGGGAGAATCTGTTAAGAATCTGCAAGTTGGGACTCCAGCTGCCGTTATGACATTTGGAGCATACGCGGAATACATGATAGTATGAGAGTTCTCTAAACCATTTGAGATTCTTTGAAGGCTTCAATGGTAATGTGATCCTGTCTTTTGGCGATTTAGGTATCTTCTAAGCACGTGCTTCCTGTTCCAAGGCCAGATCCAGAAGTTGTCGCCATGCTTACCTCAGGATTAACTGCTTTAACCGCCCTTGAAAAGGTCTTGATTGATCTACTGAGGAGCTTTGTTAGCTATCTGCTTGTAATCATTCGAAACATGTGTGGATATGCAGTCTGAAAATTTCATTTGTCTTGTGGGATTAACAGGCAGGACAAATGAAATCAGGTGAAACGGTACTTGTGACTGCTGCTGCAGGAGGGACTGGACAATTCGCAGTCCAGGTACTAAAATATCTCTAGTTGATTCTTTGATAGTTTATGTTATGTAATTGTCTAAAGTATCAACCTGTAACCTTATCATGTGTTGTTTTTAATTATTAACCATAACATTCATCATTTCCCTTTCATCTGTGGAAGTATTAAATATAGATTTTGTGAGATTCTCTATGCAGCTTGCAAAGTTAGCAGGAAATAAGGTGATTGCTACTTGCGGGGGATCAGAGAAGGCCAAGCTATTGAAAGAGCTTGGGGTGGATCGAATCATAGATTATAAAGCAGAGGATATCAAGACGGTAGAAACTCTAGTTTATATTATGTTATTAGTCTATGTGGGCTAATAGAGAATTAATATTCATAACTTTCACAGGTCTTGAAAAAGGAGTTTCCAAAGGGAGTGGATATCATATATGAATCTGTAGGTGGTCGAATGTTTGATCTGTGCTTAAATGCTCTTGCTGTTTACGGACGGCTCATTGTGATTGGAATGATCTCTCAGGTTCTGTTTTATTAACAATTATGTCTGTACATCAGTTTTTTTATTTATTTTAAAGTAGTATAGATATAACTTGATATCATCTCTTCTCAGTATCAAGGTGAGAAGGGGTGGCAACCTGCAAACTATCCGGGGCTCTGCGAGAAGATTCTTGCAAAAAGCCAAACCGTGGTATGTTGAGATTCTCTTGAGTCTCTGCTACAATATTGATTTAAGAAACTCATACTGGTTTACTTGAATTGATTTTGTTCTAACTGAATATTGTTTTGCAGGCGGGTTTCTTTCTGGTGCAATATAGTCAGCTCTGGAAACAAAACCTTGACAAGTTGTTCCATCTCTACTCTCTCGGAAAGCTCAAGGTAATAACTAAGCTTAAGTGTGTTACCTTAAACCACACGTTTCTTTTTGTTTACATTTAGTTTTGTTCACCAAAGTTAATAACTCGCCTTTTTGTTGTTGTCACCTTTGGTAGGTTGGGATTGATCAGAAAAAGTTTATAGGTCTAAACGCTGTTGCAGATGCTGTTGAGTATCTGCATTCCGGTAAAAGCACTGGAAAGGTAATATAATAAATCCTTTTTCAAAGCTTAGAAACTTAAGTTTTCATGAACATGGAAACATACCAGTTTTACAGTAACATGAGGTTTTCTTACTTTTTTAGTTATGTTCCAAATTTTTCGCAGGTTGTCGTTTGCATCGATCCCACGTTTGAGCAGACAATATCTAGGCTGTGAACAAAAACATGGACAATTCGAAATCCAGTTTTTTTAAGTAACTAAAAAGGTTGTTTAGCTTTACATTTCATTGACCAAGTGTGGGGAATAAGTTGTTTAATCTCATGTAGACTACGGTTAATAAGCTTTTCACGATTTTCTTTGAACGAAGCTCATCATACTAAAACCATTATATATTCCTTTCGAAGTTCGTAACCATCGTGATCCTCCATTATATTTTCCTCGTCGTCATTCTTTCTCATGCAACAATGGAACAACATGTGAATCCATCGTGTATTCTATGCCAAGCACCATTGGAAACTAGAGACCACTTGTTCTTTAAATGTGGCTTCTCTATGTAAATATGGAAAGTAGTAGCAAAATTGATTCTTAAGTAATAATATAAGACAAACTGGAATGAAATCGATCCTTTCAGGACCTTTAAGTAAGACACCATTATCTGTTTTGAGCTGTGTGTTTCAATCAATTATGCATATTAACTTGAGAGAAAGAAACTCTCATCGACAAAAATACTAGGCATAGGCTGCTTTGAGTAATGAGAATTAATAGGAGATGACGGCTAAGACTAAGAAGATGGACTTCAATTCTGGTTTGGCATAATATCTGTTTATTAAATTTTTTTTAGCTTAAAATAGTATTTTTAACTTGTCATTCACTCATATGTAACACTTGATGTGACCAAAGTACTTTGATCGAGTCCTAACACGTTTCATTTTTTTTATTTTGAAACACTTGGTTTGAAACACGTCCTAACACGTTTCATATTAGATAGTTTTCTAGAGAAGAAAAGTAAGAAAAAAGTACATATTTGCATTCACTTCTGGCGGACTAATGTTTTCATCTGTAGTGACAAAGAAATGTCAATAATGTTGTCACTCATGTCTTTTCCCCTCACACAAATCCAACGGCCACAACACAATAATTATCAGAAAATTAATAGGAGATGACGGCTAAAAGATCACTACAAGAAAACATAATCTTAACGAGGGCGGTTTTCCTCGTTATTTCGTCGTAAAAGAGGCTTTACGACGAATTAGCGAGGAAACGCGTTTGCTCGTTACACGTCTGTCGTAACACATATTTTCTCGCTAATTCGTCGTAACTTAGCGAGGAATATATTTCGTCGTAGAGACGAAGTAGGGCTATTCGTCGTAAAGACCACGTCAATATTCCACGTAAGGACGTCGC
>NC_027753.1:4069890-4074186 GCF_000695525.1 Brassica oleracea var. oleracea
ATAAAACAAAGTTTTCTTCTTCACGAAAGTGCTCTGTTTCTTTCGATTTTTATGGTATCAGAGCCATGGAGGTTCCTGATGCTGTGTCGACGCCATCTCTGAGTATAACTCAGTGTGTGACGTTGAAACTCTCGTCTTCCAACTATCTCTTGTGGAAGACACAATTCGAATTGTTTCTTTCAAGTCAATCTCTTCTCGGTTTTCTCAACGGAGCTTCTATGCGTCCAGCTCCGACTATTACCACTACTCAAGGAGAAGAGGTCGTAGAACAGGCGAATCCAGAGTTCACCAAATGGATACGCAAGGATCAACTGGTCATGGCTTGGCTTTTCGGCTCACTGTCTGAAGAAGCACTCAGATCTGTCTACGGTCTTACCTCTGCACAAGAAGTTTGGTTCAGCCTTGGCAAGAAGTATAACCGCGTGTCAGCTACAAGAAAGCTAGATCTCCAACGCAAGCTGCAAGGTATGAACAAGAATCAAAAGTCCATGACATAATACTTAGGAGAAGTTAAGAGTATCTGTGATCAGTTAGATTCCATAGGCTGTCCAGTAACTGAAAATGAGATGATCTATGGAGCTTTAAGCGGTTTAGGAAAGGAGTATGAAGCAATCTGTACTGTTATTGAGCACTCTATGGATGTGGTTCCGGAGATGTCATTTGAAGATGCTGTGTTCAAATTGGTCACCTTTGAGGATAAGCTGAAAGCCTACAATCAAGCTACTGAAGTGAATCCTCACATGGCTTTCAATGTTGGGAGAGGATACTCAAACAACAGAGGCCGTGGAGGATATAATCACCGAGGAGGTTATCGTGGTCGTGGTAACAACTCCTACTCTACACGTGGACGAGGGTTTCAACAACAATTCTCTGGAAATCGTGGTAGAGACAACTCAAGCTCAGGGCCTGGCTCCAACTCAACGAGACCAACGTGTCAAATATGCGGCAAATATGGTCATTCTGCTGCTAGGTGCTACAGTCGGTATGATCAGGACTATACTGTGCCAGAAAATGTGCACAACGCCTTCACAACCATGAAGCTTTCCGATCAAGAGCAGTCAGCAGGTCTTGATTGGTATCCTGATTCAGCTGCATCTGCACACATCACCAACAGCAGTTCTCAGTTGAGCTCGTCAGAACCGTATCTTGGGAATGATCAGGTTATCGTTGGAAACGGAGACTACTTGCCTATCACTCACATTGGTTCAGTCGCTCTTCACACAACACAAGGTAATCTCCCTCTTGAGGATGTGTTTGTGTGTCCAGGGATAACAAAATCTCTTCTGTCGGTTTCAAAACTCACTAAAGACTATCCTTGTGAGATTACATTTGATTGTGATTCTGTTTTTGTTAAGGACAAGCAAACAAAATAGGTGATAACACAAGGCAGAAGGGATAAAGATCTGTATCGGCTGAAGGATGAGAGGTTTCAAGCTTTTTATTCATCAAGACAAAGAGCTACAAGTGTGGAGATTTGGCATCAAAGGCTAGGCCATCCCCACAAGGACATCCTTCAGTCTCTTGCCAGAAGTAATGCAATAAGTCTGACTTCAGACAGTTCAAGTAGTTTGTGTGATGCGTGTCAGATAGGAAAGAGCTGCAGGCTACCTTTTCTTCCTTCTGAACATGTTTCTAGTAGACCTTTAGAAAGGATTCATTGTGATCTATGGGGACCGAGTCCAGTTGTTTCTGCTCAGGGATTTAAGTACTATGTAATCTTTGTTGACAATTTCTCAAGGTTTACATGGTTCTATCCAATAAAGTTCAAATCTGATTCCTTCTCAGTCTTTGTTCAATTTCAAAAGTTGGTTGAAACTCAGTTACATCACAAGATTATGCAGTTTCAATGTGATGGAGGTGGTGAGTTTGTCAGTTCTCAGTTTTTGTCACATCTAGCTGATCGTGGAATCAAACAGCTTGTGTCTTGTCCTCATACACCGCAACAGAATGGAATATCTGAAAGAAAACACAGACACATCACAGAGTTGGGGATCACAATGATGTACTGCAGCAAGGTTCCACAACAACTGTGGGTTGAAGCATTCTTCACAGCTACATTTCTGAGCAACTTGCTTCCTTTGTCTGTAATGCCAGCAAACAAGAGTTCCTTTGAAGTTCTCTTTGGAAAATCTCCTGTTTACACGTCTTTAAGAGCATTTGGATGCAAGTGTTATCCCTATCTTCGACCTTACATGAAGGATAAACTGGATCCTAAGTCTTTGGTCTGTGATTTTCTTGGCTATAATGAGAAGTATAAAGGATATAGATGCTATTATCCACCAACAGGGAAAGTGTTCATTAGTCGACATGTTATCTTTGATGAAACACATTTTCCATACTCAGACATCTACAGTCAGTATCACAAAGATAAAGAGTCAGCTCTCTTGCAGGCATGGAGGCTTGTGAATCTGTCTAAGCCACTTTCAGATGAAGCTGTGCAGCAATCAGTTGAGGAAGATCTTCCTTCAGCTAGTCAGCGATTGGAGTCTCTGGTTCCCCCTGTCTCACCTGTTCAGAACATTCCTGTCACGCCTCTGCCGACATCAAGTGCAAATTCTGACAGTGATAACTCTGCTGAAGAAGAAAATCAAATGGAAGATCTTCAACCGGTTCTGCCACATTCCATGACAACTCGGGCTCGTGCTGGTATTGTCAAGCCTAATCCTAAATACGCTCTCTTCACTGTCAAAGACAATTATCCAGAGCCAAGAAGTCTAAAAGCAGCCTTAAAGGATCCAGGTTGGAATGGAGCGATGGGAGTTGAGATAGATAACATGGTTGAAACAGAAACGTTTGAACTTGTTCCACCTTCTCCAGAACATAAGTTACTTGGAAACGGTTGGGTATACAAGACAAAGCTCAACGCTGATGGTACACTGCTCAAGCTACGAGCTCGGCTTGTTGCAAGAGGGAATGAACAAGAGGAAGGAGTTGATTACATAGAGACGTTCAGTTTTGTGGTCCGCACTGCTACGATAAGAACGATGCTCCACGTAGCTGTTACTAAGAAGTGGAAGATAAGGCAGTTATATGTTCAAAACGCCTTTCTACATGGGGATCTTAAAGAAACAATTTACATGGCTCAGCCTCATGGGTTCGACGATCTAGACAAACCAGATTATGTGTTGAGACTGCGCAAGGCCATTTACGGACTTAAGCAAGCACCACGTGCCTGGTTTGACAAGTTCAGTAACTTTCTCATTGATTTTGGCTTTCTATGCAGCTTCCCGGATCCATCTCTCTTTGTGTATCACCATGGTTCAAGTGTGATATATCTCCTACTCTATGTGGATGATATGATTTTAACAGGAAATGATAATGCAGTGGTGGAAAAGCTGATGTCTGAGCTTAATACTGTGTTCAGAATGAAGGACATGGGGGATATACACTACTTCTTGGGGATACAAGTTCATCAACATCAAGATGGGCTGTTTATGAATCAGACCAAATATGCAACGGATCTTCTGATTGCTGCAGGCATGAGGAATTGTTCACCAATGCCTACTCCCCTACCGATCAAGCTTGATAACCTTCCTAGAGAAGATGAGTGCTTTGAAGAACCGACATACTTTCGCAGCCTCGCTGGCAAGCTTCAGTATCTTACACTAACCAGACCAGATCTGCAATATTCGGTGAACTATATCTGCCCGAAGATGCATCAGCCAAGTGTCTCAGACTTCAATCTTCTTAAACGCATTTTGAGGTATGTCAAAGGCACTTTGGATAACGGCATTGACATCAAAGCAGCAACACACTCGACTTTAGTATGTTACAGTGACAGCGATTGGGCAGGATGTAAAGAGACTAGAAGATCTACTGGCGGTTTCTGTACATTTCTCGGATCAAATCTGATCTCCTGGTCCGCTAAACGCCATGAGACTGTCTCCAAGTCTTCAACAGAGGCTGAGTACAGAACGATGTCATTAGCTGCTTCAGAAGTGGCATGGATACAGAATCTTTTGCGCATAATGGGACTGGGACAAAAGATCGTGCCATTGCTGTTATGTGACAATTTGTCTGCGGTTTGTCTCAGTGCCAATCCAATGTTTCACAAGCGAACCAAGCACTTTGAGGTAGATTATCACTATGTTCGGGAGAGAGTAGCAATGAAGAAGCTGGAAGTGAAGCATGTCTCTGCATCTCTACAGATCGCTGACGTGTTTACGAAGTCACTTGGTCAAGAGCCGTTCTTCAAATTGCGCACCAAACTCAGTGTCTCTCTTCCTCCGACTCTGAGTTTGAGGGGGACTAATAACAGTGGGCCTTCGAGTGGCCCAACAGAAGAAGAGATGATGA
>NC_027753.1:4074286-4091238 GCF_000695525.1 Brassica oleracea var. oleracea
TCCTCGTTAATTTTCGTCGTTAAGCATGTGTTTTCTTGTAGTGGATGGACTTCAATTCTGGTTTGGCATAATATTTGACATCAGTGGTGATTTCATCACCTATATAGGCATTTACAATCTATATATGCCGAGAATATCAGCAGCTTAGCCATCTCTCTCTCTCTCTCTCTGGGAATGAAAATGAAAACATCAGCTGCGTCAGTAATAGTTTCAGTAGCTATAGCTGTTGTATTGTGGTGGATATGGAGAACTCTAGAGTGGGTTTGGTTTAAACCAAAGATGCTTGAAAGTTACCTAAGAAGACAGGGTATTGCCGGTACTCCTTACACCCTACTTGTCGGAGATATAAAAAAGGACCATAGCACGTTAATGAAGGCAAGGTCCAAACCCATCAAAGTAACTGATGATATCATCCCACGTGTATTGCCTTTTCCTTCGCACATGCTCAAGACTTACGGTATGTGTCTTGGTTCCTATCTGTTAAGATCTTAATATAGATACCGAGAACAAGAAAACTGATGCTGAAGTGTATCCGGTATTAAACCTTTTGTCAAAGACAAGAACGTGTATCCCGTATACACAAAAGATTTTAGGACTCCAAAAATCGGAAATGAAATTAAGACTCGGCAAAATATCCAAACCCAAAAAGCCGAACTGAACACGATCTAAAAATTTTGGTATCTAAAAATTTTAATAACAGTGGGCCTTCGAGTGGCCCAACAGAAGAAGAGATGATGAAGTTCAAGCCCACTCCAGATGATCAGCCAAAGCTCTTGTCGTCTTCCTCAGAACGTAAAGCAGTCAAGGTTCAACGGTCCTGCGCTAGTACAATCAAGCCAGCTCACGTTGTGACCGTTGCGAATAGATTTGGCTGTCTTGCGACATAAGCTGTCATAGGGTGACGTCATTCAAGGATAAGATCAGAGTATTGTATATAATGAATGATGATATCATGTAAGCGTTTTAAGCAAGAAAGATAATAAAACAAAGTTTTCTTCTTCACGAAAGTGCTCTGTTTCTTTCGATTTTTATGGTATCAGAGCCATGGAGGTTCCTGATGCTGTGTCGACGCCATCTCTGAGTATAACTCAGTGTGTGACGTTGAAACTCTCGTCTTCCAACTATCTCTTGTGGAAGACACAATTCGAATTGTTTCTTTCAAGTCAATCTCTTCTCGGTTTTCTCAACGGAGCTTCTATGCGTCCAGCTCCGACTATTACCACTACTCAAGGAGAAGAGGTCGTAGAACAGGCGAATCCAGAGTTCACCAAATGGATACGCAAGGATCAACTGGTCATGGCTTGGCTTTTCGGCTCACTGTCTGAAGAAGCACTCAGATCTGTCTACGGTCTTACCTCTGCACAAGAAGTTTGGTTCAGCCTTGGCAAGAAGTATAACCGCGTGTCAGCTACAAGAAAGCTAGATCTCCAACGCAAGCTGCAAGGTATGAACAAGAATCAAAAGTCCATGACATAATACTTAGGAGAAGTTAAGAGTATCTGTGATCAGTTAGATTCCATAGGCTGTCCAGTAACTGAAAATGAGATGATCTATGGAGCTTTAAGCGGTTTAGGAAAGGAGTATGAAGCAATCTGTACTGTTATTGAGCACTCTATGGATGTGGTTCCGGAGATGTCATTTGAAGATGCTGTGTTCAAATTGGTCACCTTTGAGGATAAGCTGAAAGCCTACAATCAAGCTACTGAAGTGAATCCTCACATGGCTTTCAATGTTGGGAGAGGATACTCAAACAACAGAGGCCGTGGAGGATATAATCACCGAGGAGGTTATCGTGGTCGTGGTAACAACTCCTACTCTACACGTGGACGAGGGTTTCAACAACAATTCTCTGGAAATCGTGGTAGAGACAACTCAAGCTCAGGGCCTGGCTCCAACTCAACGAGACCAACGTGTCAAATATGCGGCAAATATGGTCATTCTGCTGCTAGGTGCTACAGTCGGTATGATCAGGACTATACTGTGCCAGAAAATGTGCACAACGCCTTCACAACCATGAAGCTTTCCGATCAAGAGCAGTCAGCAGGTCTTGATTGGTATCCTGATTCAGCTGCATCTGCACACATCACCAACAGCAGTTCTCAGTTGAGCTCGTCAGAACCGTATCTTGGGAATGATCAGGTTATCGTTGGAAACGGAGACTACTTGCCTATCACTCACATTGGTTCAGTCGCTCTTCACACAACACAAGGTAATCTCCCTCTTGAGGATGTGTTTGTGTGTCCAGGGATAACAAAATCTCTTCTGTCGGTTTCAAAACTCACTAAAGACTATCCTTGTGAGATTACATTTGATTGTGATTCTGTTTTTGTTAAGGACAAGCAAACAAAATAGGTGATAACACAAGGCAGAAGGGATAAAGATCTGTATCGGCTGAAGGATGAGAGGTTTCAAGCTTTTTATTCATCAAGACAAAGAGCTACAAGTGTGGAGATTTGGCATCAAAGGCTAGGCCATCCCCACAAGGACATCCTTCAGTCTCTTGCCAGAAGTAATGCAATAAGTCTGACTTCAGACAGTTCAAGTAGTTTGTGTGATGCGTGTCAGATAGGAAAGAGCTGCAGGCTACCTTTTCTTCCTTCTGAACATGTTTCTAGTAGACCTTTAGAAAGGATTCATTGTGATCTATGGGGACCGAGTCCAGTTGTTTCTGCTCAGGGATTTAAGTACTATGTAATCTTTGTTGACAATTTCTCAAGGTTTACATGGTTCTATCCAATAAAGTTCAAATCTGATTCCTTCTCAGTCTTTGTTCAATTTCAAAAGTTGGTTGAAACTCAGTTACATCACAAGATTATGCAGTTTCAATGTGATGGAGGTGGTGAGTTTGTCAGTTCTCAGTTTTTGTCACATCTAGCTGATCGTGGAATCAAACAGCTTGTGTCTTGTCCTCATACACCGCAACAGAATGGAATATCTGAAAGAAAACACAGACACATCACAGAGTTGGGGATCACAATGATGTACTGCAGCAAGGTTCCACAACAACTGTGGGTTGAAGCATTCTTCACAGCTACATTTCTGAGCAACTTGCTTCCTTTGTCTGTAATGCCAGCAAACAAGAGTTCCTTTGAAGTTCTCTTTGGAAAATCTCCTGTTTACACGTCTTTAAGAGCATTTGGATGCAAGTGTTATCCCTATCTTCGACCTTACATGAAGGATAAACTGGATCCTAAGTCTTTGGTCTGTGATTTTCTTGGCTATAATGAGAAGTATAAAGGATATAGATGCTATTATCCACCAACAGGGAAAGTGTTCATTAGTCGACATGTTATCTTTGATGAAACACATTTTCCATACTCAGACATCTACAGTCAGTATCACAAAGATAAAGAGTCAGCTCTCTTGCAGGCATGGAGGCTTGTGAATCTGTCTAAGCCACTTTCAGATGAAGCTGTGCAGCAATCAGTTGAGGAAGATCTTCCTTCAGCTAGTCAGCGATTGGAGTCTCTGGTTCCCCCTGTCTCACCTGTTCAGAACATTCCTGTCACGCCTCTGCCGACATCAAGTGCAAATTCTGACAGTGATAACTCTGCTGAAGAAGAAAATCAAATGGAAGATCTTCAACCGGTTCTGCCACATTCCATGACAACTCGGGCTCGTGCTGGTAT
Organism: Brassica oleracea var. oleracea; assembly: GCF_000695525.1. Classification (NCBI taxonomy): domain Eukaryota; kingdom Viridiplantae; phylum Streptophyta; class Magnoliopsida; order Brassicales; family Brassicaceae; genus Brassica; species Brassica oleracea. The sequence continues at coordinate 4,077,916 of NC_027753.1, forward strand.
TGTCAAGCCTAATCCTAAATACGCTCTCTTCACTGTCAAAGACAATTATCCAGAGCCAAGAAGTCTAAAAGCAGCCTTAAAGGATCCAGGTTGGAATGGAGCGATGGGAGTTGAGATAGATAACATGGTTGAAACAGAAACGTTTGAACTTGTTCCACCTTCTCCAGAACATAAGTTACTTGGAAACGGTTGGGTATACAAGACAAAGCTCAACGCTGATGGTACACTGCTCAAGCTACGAGCTCGGCTTGTTGCAAGAGGGAATGAACAAGAGGAAGGAGTTGATTACATAGAGACGTTCAGTTTTGTGGTCCGCACTGCTACGATAAGAACGATGCTCCACGTAGCTGTTACTAAGAAGTGGAAGATAAGGCAGTTATATGTTCAAAACGCCTTTCTACATGGGGATCTTAAAGAAACAATTTACATGGCTCAGCCTCATGGGTTCGACGATCTAGACAAACCAGATTATGTGTTGAGACTGCGCAAGGCCATTTACGGACTTAAGCAAGCACCACGTGCCTGGTTTGACAAGTTCAGTAACTTTCTCATTGATTTTGGCTTTCTATGCAGCTTCCCGGATCCATCTCTCTTTGTGTATCACCATGGTTCAAGTGTGATATATCTCCTACTCTATGTGGATGATATGATTTTAACAGGAAATGATAATGCAGTGGTGGAAAAGCTGATGTCTGAGCTTAATACTGTGTTCAGAATGAAGGACATGGGGGATATACACTACTTCTTGGGGATACAAGTTCATCAACATCAAGATGGGCTGTTTATGAATCAGACCAAATATGCAACGGATCTTCTGATTGCTGCAGGCATGAGGAATTGTTCACCAATGCCTACTCCCCTACCGATCAAGCTTGATAACCTTCCTAGAGAAGATGAGTGCTTTGAAGAACCGACATACTTTCGCAGCCTCGCTGGCAAGCTTCAGTATCTTACACTAACCAGACCAGATCTGCAATATTCGGTGAACTATATCTGCCCGAAGATGCATCAGCCAAGTGTCTCAGACTTCAATCTTCTTAAACGCATTTTGAGGTATGTCAAAGGCACTTTGGATAACGGCATTGACATCAAAGCAGCAACACACTCGACTTTAGTATGTTACAGTGACAGCGATTGGGCAGGATGTAAAGAGACTAGAAGATCTACTGGCGGTTTCTGTACATTTCTCGGATCAAATCTGATCTCCTGGTCCGCTAAACGCCATGAGACTGTCTCCAAGTCTTCAACAGAGGCTGAGTACAGAACGATGTCATTAGCTGCTTCAGAAGTGGCATGGATACAGAATCTTTTGCGCATAATGGGACTGGGACAAAAGATCGTGCCATTGCTGTTATGTGACAATTTGTCTGCGGTTTGTCTCAGTGCCAATCCAATGTTTCACAAGCGAACCAAGCACTTTGAGGTAGATTATCACTATGTTCGGGAGAGAGTAGCAATGAAGAAGCTGGAAGTGAAGCATGTCTCTGCATCTCTACAGATCGCTGACGTGTTTACGAAGTCACTTGGTCAAGAGCCGTTCTTCAAATTGCGCACCAAACTCAGTGTCTCTCTTCCTCCGACTCTGAGTTTGAGGGGGACTAATAACAGTGGGCCTTCGAGTGGCCCAACAGAAGAAGAGATGATGAAGTTCAAGCCGACTCCAGATGATCAGCCAAAGCTCTTGTCGTCTTCCTCAGAACGTAAAGCAGTCAAGGTTCAACGGTCATGCGCTAGTACGATCAAGCCAGCTCACGTTGTGACCGTTGCGAATAGATTTGGCTGTCTTGCGACATGAGCTGTCATATGGTGACGTCATTCAAGGATAAGATCAGAGTATTGTATATAATGAATGATGATATCATGTAAGCGTTTTAAGCAAGAAAGATAATAAAACAAAGTTTTCTTCTTCACGAAAGTGCTCTGTTTCTTTCGATCTTTAAATTTAAGCCCGAGAGATTCGAAGATGGTGTCTCAAAGGCAACAAAGAGCCAAGTCTCCTTCTTTCCCTTTGCTTGGGGACCAAGGATCTGCATTGGCCAAAATTTTACTTTATTGGAGGCAAAGATGGCAATGGCATTAATTCTACAGAGATTCTCCTTCGAGCTTTCTCCTACCTATGTCCATGCTCCTTACACAGTCTTCACCCTCCACCCACAGTATGGTGCTCATCTTATTCTCCGCAAGCTATAGTTTCCATACCAGAAAAAGAATAAAACACTGGAAGTGATCCCAGTATTTAAAGTCAATTTTTTTTTAACGAATATCTTATCCAAACCAGAACAGAAAAAGTAGAACTCAAACTCAAAGGCTCTACTCACCAGATCTTTCCTGGCCGTTAAATAATGTTCCATTCCATTTATAACTTGATGATAATATCAACCATTTCTGCATTCACCAGAGATATATGTATTAGTAAATGTTTTTACATAATTGCTTCTCAAGTTTTTTTTTCCGCTAAGATATCTTCAATAGTTCTCCATTTTAGATCAAATGTTCAATAGTACTCTATTTCTCTAAATGCTAAATCATGTGCGGAAGCTGTTAATGAAATAGTTGAGGCCATTGAGAGCGTCCATGTAGGATTTAAAACAATCAATCAAAATAAAATACGACATTTTTTAAAAAAAATTTTAATATTTTAAAAGAAAAATTAAAATAAAACAAAATCTTTGTGGTTTTACGTTTGAAGCCCATCTAGCTTAACATCCTACAACCTAGGTTTTTTTCAAATATCTTCAATATTCTATAACTTGGATTATTTAGTTTGAACACTTCCAAAAGGCATTTTCATCGCATTTTTCCTTGGATATTATCCATGAAAAAGTAGGAATGAAAAAATATTTTAGAAAGATTACTCCATCAAGAGATCCTACAAATGGCGGGAATATAAGATATTATTGGGAAGATGTTCAATTAGTGGAGGGGACAAAATGAATATACAAAAGAGTCTGTTCAACATCGTAATTTGGTTTATAATGGTTGGTGTAATGTTAATGGGGTTTGGAAACCATTAGATTTTTACAGGAAAAGGTTTAATTGGTAGTACAAATGGAGTGGAAAATACAATGATGAGTGGTAGGAATATTTGAAGTAGTCTCTCTTCCCTGCGTGTAGAGGTTAAAGCTTTGCTTTTAGGTAATACTCTGAAAAATGTAATGTGATTTTTGCCACAATTCTGACCTTCAAATTTAGTCCAAAAAAAAAAAATTCTGACCTAGTGAATAAGATGATATGCACCAATAGAATGACATGCGTTCACAACACTTGGGAGTTTTCGATATGTGAGGCTTTTTTTCAAGACCTTTTGATATCAGCTTATACTTAGTGCAAAAAAAATAAAAAATTATTGGCACGTATTGCTCGAAGTTTTCTAATAGCAATATTCATAATAATTTTACACTACCAATTTGGTTAGATAAATCGTTTTAGGAATTCTATTTTATTTTGGTTTTTTATTGTAAAGAAGAATGAAAGAAAGATTTGAATGCCAAAAAAATAGAAACACAAAACAAATTTATTTTCTTAGATTAAATTGCGGCAAGTCTTGTCACAAGGATAAGGACAGTCTATGAATTTTGCTCCTCCTCTTTCGAAAAACCAATCTCCCACAGCAACTGCAATCCTCTGTTTCAGTATATGGAACAAACATCATTAATAATTGGGCTTAAATCAAAACAAAATTATCACAGATAGTATAATGGAAATAACATGATTAAATCTAGCATGGAATTTGTATTTGATGTCAGTCTAAAAAATTAGATCAAAACAAAAGTTCAAAAAGAATGGCTGCTAAAGGTGTTAGTTTGGATGTTTTCCCATCTTTTCAATTGATTGTTTTGGCGGATTATATTGTAGTTCACGAATCATGATCTGTAGTAAAAACCAATAGTATTGCCTACCTTGTTCTTAACCGAAGGAGAGTTTTTGGAATACCATGTGTCATGGCTCTCTGTTTGACAATGAGAAAAGCACGAGTTAAGAAACACTCCATTCTTACGTTGCTCTTTGAATCCACCGAGCAAATTCACCATATGAGTCCTGAACTCTGTATTACATATTTTGAAAGCACTAGCTCAGTTGGTTTTATCAAAAAGCCAGAACATTATTGGCTCATGTTTCACCTTGAAAGAACTTGATCTGGGATTCATTGCACTTGGCGATGTTAAATGTACAGTCAGCCCAACTTCCAGTTGGATCTGCAGATTTAGAAGTTAAACTCTCTTGGATCTGCAGGAATACATTGTATCAAAAGATATATTTTGACGTTTGTAGATAGAGCTGAGGATTAAAGAAGATGATAAACTAACCTGCCAAGAATCGTATGCAGCATTTAGAATAAACAATGGAGCCTTGACTTGGTTTATTAGGTTTTGTGGGAAAAAACACTGTAAATGTTGAAGCATGAGTACACTTTCTTATGAGATCTAGTTCATTTTTTTTACTATAAAGATAGCTAGAAGATGTAAGATGAAAACATATACCGAAGTTGGATTAAGACGATTTAAACAGTCATTAGGGAGATTGTTTGTAATACTCTGTAGAAACATTACACAATTGTCATATGAGTATACTCCAGACATGTAACATTGCAAATCTTATGTGCTCGTACCTGAAATTCTATTACATCGGTGTATAACTGTCTCAGAGATCGATCTCCAGAGACATCGGTGCTTCAGTTACATAAATTACAAAACAATTCAATATATACCAAAGTTTTATTAAAAGAAGTTGGCTAGAAAATCACTCACGCATCAACGAAAAAGCCAGCATCACTCAGACATTTTACCCTGGTGGAAGAAAGGAGTGAACTCTTAAAGTCATCACATTGGAATATTGCTGCAAGGCCTCCGGCAGAACATCCAGAGAGCAGACCCTAATGTGACATATATAAAGTCGATATTACACGACATATGCATACACGAAAACAACAACTATGGTTTACCTGCTTTGCATGTTCCATTCCATTCCCCAACAAATCTGTCATAACAGAAGTCCATATTGGCTTTCCTCTAAACTGAAGTTTTGCATCCTAATACGTAGAAAAAAGTAACATATAGCAATCATAGTACACAAACAGTAATCCCTCAAACTTATGTTTTAGACTTGGCTAACCTTATTTTCATTGTCTCCCATAAAGGATCCACCGTCACAGTACCTAACTTTTACTCTGTTCCAGTTATAAAAGTCTGCAAACAAACATTTAATTTGTATTAGCAACCTAAACAGAAATAGACATCACACATAGTGATTTCAACACTAACCTGGATTTTCGGAGGCTTTGTCACTTAGAATTCCTGTAAAAGGTATCTTTTTCTCCATATGCTTGGACGATCCGTGACTAGTTCTTTTGCTGTATTCACAACTTTCAGTGTCACTACACCATCCGCCTCCCTATCAAAACATCAAATGAAATCATGTACGACTAATATTATTAACATCTATTAGGAGAGACTTATCTTTGTGATGCAACAAACCTCCAAATGAACGAGCCAATTCTTTGCTCCTGAACCAGAACCGGGATGAAAATGATAACCAGCAGGACTTCCATCTAGACACACTGCAATAATAAAAAATGCTATTCGAATGATATAATGAATCAATGTTCAAAAAAGTGAGTAGCAAGAAACATATTATCAAAGGATATGGTTCAATGAATCAGATCGTGTTATAGAAGATGTTACCTGCTGATCTCAGAGCAGCATTTTTAATGAGAGTGAGTCCTACCATTGTAACCTTTGCTTTGGAATTGACATCATTTTCGGTCTGATACACATTTGTCCCATTAAAATCTGTGAACTTCTCCATTTTATCATACTCCATCACCCCATTAACAGGGAGGATTAAGAAGACACCAAACAGAGTCAGACTCCATAAAAGTTTCTTCATTTCAAAGGAGACACAAGGTGGTTCATACTTGATCAGAAACCTTGGTTTTATATGGAAAAGTACATGAGAATAAGAGGGACTTTAGAAGAGAGAGAGAGCATTAATTACCACACCTTTTTTTTATTATTAAGAGATAACACAAAATTACGAGACTAAGGAGATTTAACAGGCTTGTTATGCTGCATTTGACCAGATCAAGATATTGAAAAGGTTAAAGCATCTATCTATCTATCTATTTTATTAAAGCTAAAGTATATTTGAGAGTTGTTTGGGTATATGAATAGTAGGATTAATAAAAACTGTTTTGTTTGGATGGATAGATAAAGTTAATACTTTAAATTTTTAACTTAAAAATTCGACATGTTTTGTAAAAATAAAGACAAACTTCCAAATTAACAAAACGTAACTTTCAAGTTAAAAATGCGGCATATATTTCAAAAAAATATACACAAAATCTAAACTTAACAAAACATAATTCGAACATATTAACTCCATGTATATCGAGCTTACAAACTAACATATTTTCCAAAAATCATAATTACTTGATTCGCTCATTTCACACCTTCCTTATCCAATTTTCAAATAATAAATTATCAAAACCATTTTAAGTATAACAACCGAATATTCTCCTTTTGTGCTAACTAATTTACTTACTTAGGCAACTAATATAGATCTTAGCTTGATTGACTCCACAAAAATCGTGCTATTAAATTAAAAAAATATTCCCTTTAGATTACGTATAACCCACTATTTATATCAACCTTCCCCTCATATTCTTCATACTCACCATAGCAAAGAAAAAAAAAGCTAAAATGTCAAACAAGCAAAGTAGTTTGGTTTTGTCGAACAAGCAAAGTTTGGTTTTTCTTAACCAAGTCAAACCCTTCGAAGACACTTGGCGAGTACATGTGAAGTGTCTTCACTCATGGAAGATAAACAACAACTTTGGTGAATCTCTCGAATGCTTTCTCGTGGATGAACATGTAAGTTTGATTTATATATATCTATATATATATATATATATATATTGTCTCTTATACGTAATACTCTATCGATTGTTGTTACAAAATATATAATACACATGAATTTTTAACCATATTGAATTGATATATTTGGCTTCGTGTATTTTTTCATAAAAAATAATTATATACATAAAATAGAATATTTATTTTTCATTAAGCTGTAAATTTGTTAAAATCTAAATAAAATATTGTTTGCTCTCAACATTTCAAAATTACACAATACAATGACGAAATACAAAGTTTAAACAGTAAACTTTAATAATACAAATTCGTTCAACTAAATTAAGGTCTTGAAATGTTTATATATATCATAAAAATATAGACCCGTCTGGTCGGGTGGGTTAAGATCTAGTATACTTTACAATTGGTAGAGAAATAAGTAATGCTATGGAATGAAGCACACACGGCAACGAAGCATAATGATTCTTAACTCCAACTCACACAATCTAGAGAGGAGGAAACACATATATAGTACACACCTCAGAGAAGGAAAATGATGTTTTATAGATTGATCTTGGAATGATAAGAATGTTTTTTCTAGACAAGGATGGTACATTACATTTAAAGATTTTTGAGGGACCGATGGAGACAAGAAACTCAAGACAAAGTCATTCACCTTTACACGCTGAACATGAAGCTTTCATCTGGGTGATGGAATGTAAGAAATATCTCCGTCAATTTTCATGTGACTTTTGCGATTGACTATTCCAAAGTCCATTTTATAGAAAAATAAAATGTTAAAATAGTTAAAGTAACAAAAATAAAAATATCTAAAACATTCACAATATATAAAATAAGAGACCTATATTTACAAAATATATATTTCAAAATGAAACAAAATTACTACTTCCTCCGTTTCAGAATAATACATGTTTTAGGATTTTCCACTTATTAATAAAACATAGTTATTAATGCATAGTTTTTTGTAATTTTATATCTATCTATCTATATATATAAAAAGATGTTTGCTTCACTCATGGGCGTCCACGTGGGATCCAGCCTGGAAAGTCGGGTCCTGTGATATCGACACGTGTCCTCCTACAACAAAACTCTACGTTTCACTAACTCTTTGATTTGATGGGCTTATTTCGTTAACTGTAAGTTTGATGTTATTGGGCTAATAATTTCGGATCGTGGGTGCGGCCCAATATTGTTAACCCTAATTTTAAGATTGACCCAATCCCTTCAATCTCCATCGACGCAGTTCACATACATACTCAGACAACAATAATGGAGTTTGAAGCGACGTTTTCCAGTTACAGATTCATCTCCTTTATGGCATTCTTAACTCCATCAATCCACAACAACACGATCTACCATTCAATACAACTCTGTCTTCACCAAAGGCGGTGTATCTATACCTATAAAAAGCTTAGCTTCTTCACTTGATAATCATTCTCTTAATCAATATAAACAACAAAGCTCAGATGCTCTATCTATGCGATCTGGCTCTTCCTATCATGGCAATGCACTATCTATACGATATGGCAGGAATGCAATCATCGTCAACATCGCTAACCTTCCGTCGTCGGATGCTCTTCTCGCCTCCATAGATAGCTGATCCTTAACCGTCTTCAAAGCATCAGAGAAGCTAACCCTTGATCATCGTCTGCGATGATGCAGCTGTGGCTCGCCACATCATGACCAGTCAGTCCCCACCGTCTCATCACCATCGCTGCTTCTATTGCTTTCATCTTGACTGATTTTCTCACTGTTTTTCAGCAATGAAAAACCCAAATCATTCTGGATTGGGCTTCAAGATGAAGTTTCAAGCCCACTAAAAAGTTCCAACCAAATGTTTCTCCTTTATTAATCGATTGGGTTTAATTACAATTATAAAAACACTAACCATTAATGTTTGTATTATTTTTTCTGCATTTTAATATGAAAGCTTTTTAGAAGAAAAAAAACACAGAGCAAACTTATTTCCTTCAAATGGCTAACTTGGTGGCAACTATTGCCCACCCAACCAGTTTAGCAGCACAATAGCATGTTCGTTGACAGAACATAAAACATTCCTGAGACCAATCTAGAAGCTGAAGACCGGTGGACGCTGTGTGGATGAAAACAAGTAACAATCATCGAAGATAACAACAAATCGATGAATCAAGAATCATAGATACACAAACCTGAATGATTGGGAACTCTAACACCCATTGCTGCTTGAGAACCAAGAGCACGGCGTAAAGCAACCCAGTCCCTATCCTCTCACTCACTCCTGTCGACAATCAAAACTTAGTCGCAGAGAAGAGACCGGCGAAGCCAGTGGGAGACAAAGAGCGCGATGCTCAAAAGACACGAGCGCGGCGGCGGAAGTCTGGATCCGAGAGGTGACAGAGGAGGCCAATGGTGAATTGGAGAGAAGATAGAGGAGAATCTGAGGTTGGTGAAGATAGGAGAGCGAGTGGGATGGAGAAGATGAGCTGTGAGAAGATAGGAGAGAGAGTGAGATGGAGTTGAGCTGTGAGGCGCCGTTGAGGAAGGAAGGAAGGAAGGAAGGAAGGAAGGAGATGATGACTAGGGTCAATAAATATATAATAAAATATAATTATATATTATAAAATATATAATTAAGTATAAGAACTATATTATATTTCTAAACAAGTGAATAGAAAGGGGTAAATTATTTTGTGTTGAAGATAGAAATTTTAGAATTTTCAAATGTCCAACAGAAAAATAAAAAATAAGGATACAAATTAAAAAAAATATGATCACTAAATTATCAGGTATCGGTAAGATAAAAAGCTAGAAATCAGTTTAAAGTCACAGGTTTCAAATTATTTTTGAGCAAAAAATACAGGGGTTAGTGAATCTATATTTTACCAGAGAAAGATGACAAAAACCGACATATGATGCAACCAAATATAACGGCTTATGCGTATTTTAAAACAGACACAATCACCTTTAATGCATCTTTACATGTTATAAGCCTCTCATTTTCCATGGTTTTTTATTTGTTTTAATTTCAAAATTTTCTTTAAAATAAGTATTCAGCTATTACATAATTTTGATGTTTAAATTACAACAGCTCTGACAAACTTCATGCAAAAAAGATGCAATAAATTATAATGACAGACTATTTGCTCATATTGCATAGACAAATATATAAAATATGTTTACATAAGAAGATCTATGCCTCTCTTTTCAAAAAAAAAAAAGATCTATGCCTCTAAAAGAAATGACAGAATGTGCACTAATAAGATTTTTTAGACATGCCTACAAACAATCTGATTGTAACAAGATTAACCTATAAATTTTCCTCTCTAATTCATTTATAGTCAATATTTATACAAAATTAAGTATTTTCAATTTAAGAAAGGGGGGCAACTATTGCCCACCCCAACAGTTTAGGAGCACAATAGCAAGTTCGTTGGAAGAACATAAAACAATCCTGAGACCAATCTAGAAGCTGAAGACCGGTGGACGCTGTGTGGATGAAAACAAGTAACAATCATCGAAGATAACAACAAATCGATGAATCAAGAATCATAGATACACAAACCTGAATGATTGGGAACTCTAACACCCATTGCTGCTTGAGAACCAAGAGCACGGCGTAAAGCAACCCAGTCCCTATCCTCTCACTCACTCCTGTCGACAATCAAAACTTAGTCGCAGAGAAGAGACCGGCGAAGCCAGTGGGAGACAAAGAGCGCGATGCTCAAAAGACACGAGCGCGGCGGCGGAAGTCTGGATCCGAGAGGTGACAGAGGAGGCCAATGGTGAATTGGAGAGAAGATAGAGGAGAATCTGAGGTTGGTGAAGATAGGAGAGCGAGTGGGATGGAGAAGATGAGCTGTGAGAAGATAGGAGAGAGAGTGAGATGGAGTTGAGCTGTGAGGCGCCGTTGAGGAAGGAAGGAAGGAAGGAAGGAAGGAGATGATGACTAGGGTCAATAAATATATAATAAAATATAATTATATATTATAAAATATATAATTAAGTATAAGAACTATATTATATTTCTAAACAAGTGAATAGAAAGGGGTAAATTATTTTGTGTTGAAGATAGAAATTTTAGAATTTTCAAATGTCCAACAGAAAAATAAAAAATAAGGATACAAATTAAAAAAAATATGATCACTAAATTATCAGGTATCGGTAAGATAAAAAGCTAGAAATCAGTTTAAAGTCACAGGTTTCAAATTATTTTTGAGCAAAAAATACAGGGGTTAGTGAATCTATATTTTACCAGAGAAAGATGACAAAAACCGACATATGATGCAACCAAATATAACGGCTTATGCGTATTTTAAAACAGACACAATCACCTTTAATGCATCTTTACATGTTATAAGCCTCTCATTTTCCATGGTTTTTTATTTGTTTTAATTTCAAAATTTTCTTTAAAATAAGTATTCAGCTATTACATAATTTTGATGTTTAAATTACAACAGCTCTGACAAACTTCATGCAAAAAAGATGCAATAAATTATAATGACAGACTATTTGCTCATATTGCATAGACAAATATATAAAATATGTTTACATAAGAAGATCTATGCCTCTCTTTTCAAAAAAAAAAAAGATCTATGCCTCTAAAAGAAATGACAGAATGTGCACTAATAAGATTTTTTAGACATGCCTACAAACAATCTGATTGTAACAAGATTAACCTATAAATTTTCCTCTCTAATTCATTTATAGTCAATATTTATACAAAATTAAGTATTTTCAATTTAAGAAAAACGTAAAGATTAAAACCAGAGTTTGAAATCCATATGCTGTTAACCCAAATATACAAAACTTTTTGTTTTCAGCTACCAACGAAAAAAAAACTCAACGACTAACTAAAATAGAGCCACCACCAACCAATCTTTGTAAGCACGATTTATTCTTATCTTAAAAGACACTTTGAAGCAAAACTCGGTATTAGAAGATGAATCTTTGTGACAAATAAAAATTGAAATTTCACATTAACTTGGTTAATATCTATAACACAAAACACATTCCAAAAAAAAATCCAAAGTTTTATAAAAAAAAATCCAAAGTTGTTAACCTATTATCCCACCGCCAAAAGCCCTAATAATTTATTGACCATAATATGGAATACCAAAAACTTCATTCAAATTAGCTCAAACAACATTAGAAATAAATACAAGTCAGTTTACATACTTATGTCTTCTATTTTTAAAAGTCCAACAATAAGAATACACTTCAAAGCCCAAAGTTTAGAAAAACATAAGCCGGCCATTGCTTATCTATGTCGAATTGTCTCATATATATCTCAGCAACAACGACTTTCCTTATTATGCACACAAAATGTTAACCAATATGATATAAAATAAACAACTTCGCTATAGTGCAAGCACAGTAACAACACATCATATTCATACTCCAGTAATCTTTTTCCCATCACCTATTCGTGTACATAATTTGAAAAACAACCAAAAACGTTTATAGTGTTATTACTTCCAAATGGTAACCATATGAAACAAACAGTAACATCATACGAGAATATTATTATACATACAAACATAAAATACACACAATGAAATTATACAATAATAAAGTTATATATATCACAAAGAAAGCATATCCCGCGCGTAGCACGGACCGATCCTAGTTTCCTATATTTCTAAATCACTAAGACTTTAAAAAATACAATTAATGTTCTTGAAATCCATTATTGGTTGACAAAAATTGCATTAAAAATATAAAAATACATTTTTTTGAAACAAAATTTTTTTCTAGAATATTTAACTTTTTGAAACGGAGGGAGTATTACGTATATAAGTTAAACTACAAAAATACATATTAACATTTGACAACTTACTTAACTATTATAGTAAAATGAAAAATCAAGCAAAATAGTAACATTAACCAAAATACATATTTTTAGGTATAAAATACAAAGCAAACTTAGACATTATGAGTATGGAGTAATCTTTTTGTCATTCAAATAGAAAGATATCTAAAAATTGTAATAAAAATATTCATAACACTGTAGTAGTATACGCATGGAACAATATATATAATTTTTTTTAAACAATTATGTCTAATAAACAGTATAAATATTTTTATAAACACACTTATAAATTTTCATATACAAAAGGATCTAAATATTAGTTATTTGAAGAGTATAATTGTATTAAATTTTAAATAAGAAAATAATAAATGGGCTTTTTGCAGAATTGACCTATAACTTAAAGTCAAACACAAAACTAACCTCCTTTTTTTTTGAAAATTAGTTTTGCCCTATTCACCCCACAAGTTCATATAATTTACGAAAATGCCATCAATTTTTTTTTTCTTTTTTTTCGAAAATAACATTTTTACTCTCTCACCCTCATCATTTTCAAGTAATTACAAGATTGTCATTGTCATCAATACCACAACCACCATGAACAACCAATTTGAAGCTCTTAATGCTCCCAAAATCGATTTACCCTTCTTCTTTTTCCATTCTTGTGAA
>NC_027753.1:4093574-4110154 GCF_000695525.1 Brassica oleracea var. oleracea
ACACCCTAAACATAACCCCTAAACTTAATTATCTAATTAAAGACTTCATAAAATCAAATCAAACTTGAAAAGTGTTTACTATACACATAAATAAACACATATAGGTGAAAACTAATTTTTGAAAAAAAAAATTTAGTTTTCCAAAATTTAACCCTAACAATACATACAATACTACAACATATGTTTGTCAAACTCCTAAACCAAAGTATTTCATAATTCACTACTTCCACTCATCTATCTTCAAAACAAATCAATTTTATCATATCTTAATTTATTAAGTTTAATAAACTTAATTAATTTATTAAGTTTAATAAACTTAATTGATTTAGTTAATAAACTTAATAATTTATTAAATTTACTTAATAAAATTAAAAAATTTATTAAACTTAAAACTTAATCATTTATTAAGAAACTTAATCATTTATAATAATTTAATAAACTTAAACTTAATAATTTATTAAACTTAATAAATTTATTAAACTAAATAAATTTAATAAATTTAATAAATTTATTAAGTTTATTAAATTATTAAGTTTATTAAGTTTAATAAATTTATTAAGTATAATAAATTATTAAGTTAAAGTTTATTAAATTACTAAGTTTATTAATAAAATCAATTAAGTTTAGTAAATTACGAATTGACCCATTAACTTAGCTTAAAATCAATTGAATCCGAATGTGATGTTGCCACCATATTATTATTTACTTCGTACATGTGACATGTATTAACATAAACTTCGTGTAGTTATTGACACATTCTCGTATATTAGATGGTTTCCACTATATTAGTGTAAACTTCGTGCAGCTAGGAAACTTTTTTCCTACATATTATATACAGTGTATCGTAGCCATTTAAGTAAAATAAATAGACAGTCAAATGTTAAATCAGCATTCGAATCTCGGCTACTGGAAAATTATCATTTTGGCATCGCCAGGGATATAGAATCGACACGTGGCAACACGAAACTAGTCTGGATCAATTCTGTGGAGCTAAGATACCCGTACAATTCAAAAAAAAAAAATTTGCTGGTTATATAATACAATTTCCCTAAAAATAAAAGGTCTTAGCCAATGTTTGCCAATGTTTGCCAATGTTTTATTAAGTTTGGTCCCAGGGAAACAGTATTAAAGGTCTATTAATTAAATTTATTCTTGGAGCTTAGAAGATAACATTTTGATTATGTAACTACTTCATGTGACCAAATGACTTTTAATTAACGTTCAATTTTCAAAAAAAAATTAATCAGTGGGCAAGTCTGACACGTTTAATATAATACATTGACTTGTACCAGAAAAATGTTTTCCGTAGCTGTAGCGATAAAGAAATGTGAAAAATGTTGACCGTCATGCCTTTATCCCCACACAAATCTAAATTTGCTTCGTAGCATAAAGTGTGTATGACATAAGTGGTGATGTCATCACCAACATGGAATTTTACTATCTATATATGGTTGAGAATATAAGCGGGTTAGTCCATATCTCTCTCATTCTCTTTCTCTTTCTCTTTCTCTTTGTCTTTCTTTTCTGGAAACGAATATGCAAACATCAGCTGCGCCAGTAATAGTTTCATTAGCTATATCTGTTGTGCTGTTGTGGATATGGAGAACTCTAAAGTGGGTTTGGTTTAAACCAAAGATGCTTGAAAGTTACCTTAGAAGACAGGGTATCGCCGGTACTCCTTACACGCCACTTGTCGGAGACATGAGAAGGGACAATAGCATGTCAAAGGAGGCAAGGTCCAAACCCATCAAACTTACGGATGATATCATCTCACGTGTATTGCCTTTCTCCTCGCACATGCTCAAGACTTACGGTATGTTTCTTGATTCCTATCTGTTAAGAGCTTAATAGAGATACCGAAAACAAGAAAACTATTCCTGCAAAGTATGAGGGCCTGTTCAACATTTTTAGGGATTCTAGAGGAAAAGAATAAAATTAAATCCTTAAATTTTAAATTTTCAAGTGCTTTACCAAATTTTGACCAAAGAGTACTTTACTAAATTTTCTTCTAATAAAAGAACATAAAAAGTGCTTTACTAAATTTGGTATAAAAATATAAATATATTAAAATTGGGGTATCGGGGATTGGGTCCGGAGAATACATGGTCTACACAGATGGTGTCATGTTTTGTATCTCTATATGTCTGGAACAGGAAGAACTTTCTTTTCATGGCGTGGAACTATACCATCCATAACCATTACGGATCCTGAGCAAATCAAGGAAGTTTTCAATAAAGTTTATGATTTCCCAAAGCCACATACATTTCCTTTGACCAACCTTATAATCAGTGGACTCTTTAGTTATGATGGGGATAAATGGGCAAAACACAGAAGAATCATCAACCCTGCTTTCCACCTTGAGAAGATCAAGGTTTGGCTTTATTTTTTCAAGTCTGGAGTTACGTTTTATGTATTGTATCTGACTCAAAACGTGACTTCTGTTTCTATGAATAGAATATGGTACCTGTGTTCCACCAGAGCTGCAACGAGGTTGTTGACAAATGGGACAAGATGGTTTCAGACAAAGGGTCATCCTGTGAGGTGGACGTTTGGCCTGGGCTCATGAGTATAACAGAAGATGTGATCTCTCGTACTGCTTTTGGAAGCAGCTACAAAGAAGGACAGAGGATCTTTGAGCTCCAAACAGAACTAGCACAGCTCATCATACAAGCTTTTCGAAAATCTTACATCCCTGGATATAGGTAATGAAAACCTCAATCTACTGGCTTGAATCTTGAACTTAGAACCAGTGCAATCTATTAGGAGACATGACTAATGTTGTTCTTTTTTGTGAAGATATCTCCCAACAAAGGACAATAGAAGGATAAAAGCAGCAGCCAAAGAAGCCCATGATATACTAAGAGAGCTCGTTAACAAAAGGCTAAGGGCAAGAGAGGCTGGAGAAGCACCAAACGAAGATTTGTTAGGTATACTTCTTGAATCAAATTTAGGACAAGCAAAAGGAAATGGAATGAGCATTGAGGATGTGATAGAGGAGTGCAAGTTGTTCTACTTTGCCGGGCAAGAGACAACTTCAGTACTTCTAGTTTGGACAATGATTCTGCTAAGCCAACACCAAGACTGGCAGGCTCGTGCACGAGAGGAAGTGAAGCAAGTTTTTGGTGATAAAGAACCCAATACAGAAGGCCTTAACCATCTCAAAATGGTAAGTCTAAACCAAAACCTTCAAGTAACTATACTCTGGTTGTGTTTTCATGTTTTTTTTTTTGCTGGATGTTTTGATCTCTTTCAGATGACAATGATAATTAATGAGGTCATCAGGCTATATCCTCCAGTAACTCAGCTGAGCCGAACGATTCACAAAGAGATGAAGCTAGGAGACCTGACACTACCTGGTGGTGTTCAGATCAATCTACCTATTATGCTAGTCCAACGTGAAACCCAGCTATGGGGGAACGATGCAGCAGAGTTTAAGCCCGAGAGATTCGAAGATGGTGTCTCAAAGGCAACAAAGAACCAAGTCTCCTTCTTTCCCTTTGCTTGGGGACCAAGGATCTGTATTGGCCAAAATTTTGCTTTATTGGAGGCAAAGATGTCAATGGCATTGATTCTACAGAGATTCTCCTTTGAGCTTTCTCCTACCTATGTCCATGCTCCTTACACTGTCTTCACCCTCCACCCACAGTATGGTGCTCATCTTATCCTCCACAAGCTTTAGTTCCATACCAAAAGAGAATTAAACACTGGAAGTGATCCCAGTATTTAAAGTTAATATGTTTCAAGCATATCTTATCCAAACCAGAGCAGTAAAAGTAGAACTCACACTCAGAGGCTCTACTCACCGGATCTCTCTGGCTGTTAAATAATGTAACATTCTATTTATAACATGGTAATAATATCAACCATTTCTGCATTCACCAGAGATATCTATATTTGTAAAAGTTTTTACATAATCGCTTCTCACGTAACTAGTTTTTTCGGCTAAGAACATCTTCAATAGTATTATATTTTCTCTAAACGCTAAAAATATAGTAAAAGTTACTATAATGGTATACCAAATCTTACACCAAATATAGAAGAATGAATTTATGAGCAAATATAGAATAATACTATTTATTTACTTTATTTTTAGAGAGAAACTTTTTCTTTACAAAATAACTCTTCATCTTTTATATGTTCTCATTTTCTACCAAATAGAATTATATATTATAACTTTCACATTTAAATACTCTGTTTAGTATATTATTTATTTTTAATTATATATTGTAATAAATTTTAATTTTTAAATAGTCATTTAGTTATATAAATAGTGTAATTATGGTAATATATTGCTATAAAATAAAATGAAAAGGTAAATTTTAAATATTTAAAAATTTATGGATTGTATAAAAATTAAGAAATAAATAGAAAAATATATTAGAGTAGAAAATAGAAGTAATCATTGGAGAACCTTTTTAGAATACTCTATTTTTAGGGTAAAAAATATAGGCATCTATTGAAAATGGTTTCTACTCATGAATAGATTATTACTCTGTTACATTCAGTTAACCTGCTCTCTATGGAGTATATATCACATTCCATTAAATCTCGACATATCCTTGCATCTTAACCAGCTCTCTATGGAGTATATATACCACATCCCTTATATATTAATCTTGGAGCATTACAACATATTTCCGTAGCCACGTGTCTAACACAAGAATGATTCTTAGAATTTTTAGAAAATAAATTGGTCCACATAAATATATATTATACTTTTTATTAAACTTGTTTTTTTACAACATAAGAGACTAGAAGCAACTTTTTATTAAACTAACTATCAAATTTATTAATAATGTAAAAATAATATTCTTTCTTTCCTTAAATAAAAGCTACAGAATCACCTAGTATGATTAATATATATATGATAATTAATGATTATGAATAATATATATTTGATAATAATTTTGAATTATCTCTCTTTTTTCTTAATTTTATATTATTAAAAAAAATTAAACAATCACATTAAGCATATAATAAAAAAATATTTTTTTTATATGTTATATTTTGAATTTTTTTTTAAAACGGCTATAAATTACTAAAAATAGTAAAAGTCTCACATTGAAAATTTTATGATCAATTGTTTAACTTTTTTTTGTTCAAGCAATATTCAAATGATCATAAATCGTATGAATATGAAGTCTCATTAATAGATATATATATATATATATATATATATATATATATATATATATATATCAATATCATTTAAAATAAATTAGATACTATATAAGAATATAAAAATATGTTAATTTCAAAATTTGCAGTGAAAAGTTTATTGAGATGTTAATATTTTAATTTTAAAATTTTGTTTCGGAAAATCTCACATTAAATTTTTTGTGATTAACGGTTTAAATTTCTGTTACAACAAATATACAAATGTTAATAAAATCATATGAGTAGGAAATGTCAATAATAAATATTTATATTAAAATATATTATATGCATCTATGTCAGTGTCACTAAATTTTAATTACATATCATATAAAGTAAATAAAATAATTGTTTTGATTTATTTACCAAATACATGTTTGTAAATTAACAAAAGGTATTGGTTTTGATTTATGTGCTTACTCTAATGTATATCCTTTTATGTATACAAATTATTTTTTAAATAGGTGGTTTTTAATATGATATTTGATTCTGACAATCCAAAAACACACTTCTTCAAATCGAAGTGATTTTTAATAATGGAAGCACTATGTATTTTATTTCATTCAGATAAAATAATTTTGTCTTGATTTTTATTCCTAAAAAACTTTTAGTGAAATATCATGACAAAATTCCAATCACCTTCTTTTGAGTTTGTTCGAAGAATGAGAGATTTGATCTTTCGTCTAATATTTGTTTCTCCCTAATAGACTATCTGGATATTATAATTTTATGAGTGAGATATTTAAGCTACTTATTATAAGTTTTATGGTTTATCATTTAATAAATCAAACAGTTCTTAAGTAATTAACCTTAAAAGTGTAGGTTAATAAAATAAGTAATTTATTTTGTTGTTTTATAATTAGATGATTTTTAGACCGAACTGGTGATATATACTAGACAACTTTATATTTTGAGTCTGCACTTATATTTTATAACACCTTGATATATTAGATTTGAACACTAACCTATAAATAAAGTTTGCCGGTAATTTTCTTCAAAATTTTTATTCTTGGATATGTATCTGGAATGAAACTAATTTTTACAGATATCCATCTTTTTAAATTGACATTTATGTAATTTATCGAATTCATAGAATAAGTTATAAAAAGAAACTAAACGCATATCAATGAAACAAAAAAGAGAATGAAAATACAATTTTATGGAGGCAAAAAAATGAAATCACTTATGGAGAGTCAATAGTAAACAAATCGAGACTAGAAAACCTAATTTTCTTTCGTCATTTTACAATTGATGTTGTCTATCTGGTTTTTGTGATTTGTGTCAGACGCAAAACTTAATTTGCTTGTGTGCATATGAAGTCTTAAAAATAATTAAAATGAGTTGTAATGTGTTAACTCTTCAGCAACGATGATATATTTAAGATACCAACATTTGTATTCATCATTTTACAATCGATAAAAATTGTAGTGTTGCAAAATGTGAAAATTATTCAATAAACAAACATTATTATAAAAATTCACTCCGCAAATGTGTGCGGATTATCGTCTAATTTCAATTAAATCTGGATATATCTTTGCAGTAGTGTGAAACTTCGAAGGTCAGTTACAAAGGGTTACAATCATGTATGATTTTAAAATTTTACCAATTTTTTGGTCAAAAAAAAGTATGATTTTAAAACTCAGAAAAATAACTACTCTGCGCATGATCTCTCTAGAAACCTCTTAGATCTGAAAATCGTTTTCGGTGACCGGTGGTTTTATCGCCGCCGGTTACCAATCTCTTTTTGTTTTTTGATGTAAAATACTTACTCGATCTATAGATCGATTTGTTTGCTTCGCTTTGGCGAATTTTCACTTCGCGTTGGCGATTTCTCTTTTCGCGTTTGGCGAGCTTTTGAGGTGTTAATCCCAATCAAATCGGAACTGATTATCACTCTTATGTTTCTTTCCGATATTGATTGAGTATATATAAAGATCCCCCCTTTCACAATTAATATTAATCCCGTTTGCTTTTGAGCTGGGTTCTCTCCTTCTGTGGTTTGCTCAGATCCCTTTTCTACGGGTGTAAAGCTCACTCTTTTAAAGCTATTTCTTAGCATATGAGTGACGTATCACGTACGAAAGGAATGATGGAGATGTTGGTTTATCTTGATCGTTGTATGAGGGATTTAGTAGAGTTGGCATCTTTCTTGACTGAAGATGGTCCAATAAAAAATCTACTCTAATTCGATTAAGTTTTCCCTGTGGTCAAATAACCAGAGATTGTTGGGGTCTCAACTTGGAGCAACGGTTATGGTGGAAGGGTAAGCTTAGAAAGTACAATCCATGGCAACAATCGACGTGTTTGAACAAGAGAAAGAAAGCTCCGCCGGTGAGAAGACGGTTGGACGTCATCGGAAACATGAAGTATGCCGGAGAAGCTGGAATTTTCAAGATGGAAGTCTCTTTGTTGACACGTGTTCTTGTTGTAATATAGTGTTTACACGTACCCTCTCTATAATGTGCGTGTTGCCTTAATATTGTACTCATCTAAACTTATGGGAATTAATAAAATCTAAGGTTGACAAAAAAAAAAAAACTACTCTGCGCATGTAGACGACCCTTTTGGAGCATAACGATATTTATAATTCGTAGACAAATAATTTGTAGCAATACTTTTGGACTTGTCTATCAGTCGAGACCAGAGAGAGACGTACATGCTTCACTATCTTTCATAAAATCCAGAAGAATTGAATACTATAAATGTATACAACAAACAAGATTTGGTTGCTTTGAAGGTACTCCCAGTATCTGCCCATATAAGCTGTTGGAAACAAATAAATATAAACTTCCAAATATCTGCCCATATTAAGCTGTTGGAAACAAATAAAATATAAACCTCCAAAACAACCAATTTCATACTTTCTTTGCTGACATTTTTCTTAAATTAAATCAAATAAAAATAAAAGAGAATAGAAGAAAAGAAAAGGTTACGTGTCCAGTGTCAGTGCTACGTGTTGGTATGGGAAAATAAAGAAACATAGATCTTTGTCTCATTTAAAAAAATTATATAAATACCTCTATAATATAGTGAGTAATTGAATAATCTCACACCAAGTCACCAAGACACCAACCACTCTCTTCCCTCTTTCGTTTTCGCTCTCACATTCCAAAATCCAAATTCCAAATTCCAAATGGAAACTGAAATCGTCTCAGAGTTCCTTCCTTTCGGTCGTATTTACAAAGACGGTCGCGTGGAGCGTCTCACCGGCACCGAAATCATCCCTCCTTCACTAGACGCAACAAACGACGTCGTCTCAAAGGACGTCGTATACTCCACGGGACATAACCTCTCCGTCCGCCTCTTCCTCCCTCACAAATCCACCGACAACAAGCTCCCTCTGCTAATCTACATCCACGGCGGCGCTTGGATCATCGAGTCACCTTTCTCCCCCCTCTACCACAACTACGTCGCGGAACTCGTCAAGTCCGCAAACTGCCTCGCCGTCTCGATCCAGTACCGCCGCGCGCCGGAGCACCCGATCCCGGCGGCGTACGAGGATTCTTGGTCGGCGATTCAGTGGGTCTTCTCCCACGCCGATGGATCCGGTCCCGAAGAGTGGATCAACGAGCGCGCGGATTTCGGGAGAGTTTTCATCGGCGGAGACAGCGCCGGAGCCAACATGTCTCACCACATGGCGATGAGAGCGGGTAGGGAGAAGCTTGATCCGAGGATCAAAGGTGTTGCGATTGTCCATCCAGCTTTCTGGGGGACGGATCCTGTCGACGAGCACGACGTGCAAGACGCTGAGACGAGAAGCGGGATCGCTGAGGTTTGGGAGAAGATCGCTAGTCCGAACAGCGTGAACGGGACGGATGATCCGTTGTTTAACGTGGTTGGATCCGACTCGGATTTTTCCGGGTTGGGATGTGAGAAGGTTTTGGTTGCGGTGGCGGGGAAAGATGTGTTTGTGCGACAAGGTTTGGGTTACGCGACGAAGCTGAAGAAGAGTGGGTGGGGAGGAGATGTGGAGGTGGTTGTGGAGGAGGAGGAAGGACATGTGTTCCATCTGCAGAACCCTAACTCTGAGAGTGCTTTGAGATTCTTGGATAGGTTTGTCGAGTTTATAACCGACGGTTCAAATGGTGATGATTTGTGAACGTTCTTTGATGATAATAGTATAATTTACCTGTGTTGGATAAATTTTTAAATTTGTTTTACTTGTTTTAATTCGATTTGTTTTTGTCATTATGTTTGCAAGAAATAAACTGAATCAAAGATACTGCTTGAGGCTGTTCATATAATGCTGAGAATGCTTCCAATTCCTTCGAGAAGTTTTTTTGTGGAGTTTATGATATAATTCTCTAGTTTTTATTGTTTCAAATTATTCACGTTTATTTTGCTTTTCACAAGTCAATCTCCTTAATCTGAATCTAAGGGCATCCGCATTGGTGAACTCCAAGCGGAGTTCACACGGTTTTCGAAAAAAAAAATATATTAAAATAATAAAAATCAGTGAACTTGTATCTTGGGAGTTCACTCCAATGAACCCGGATCGTCACTGTAGCGCGGGCCCCACAACTTCACTCCAATGAACCCGGATCGTCACTGTAGCGCGGGCCCCACAACAGGTGGCGGCCCGCAATTGGTCCTATTAATAATTTTTTTTTTTTTTTTAAAACAAAAATTAAACAGAAAAAAAATAATAATAAAAAATGCTTTGTGAACCCCTTCCATGGGGTTCACTAATGCTGATGGTCTAAGTATAAACTTTATCATTTTCAGCCATCAAAATGTAACGTACCAACGGTCCACAGTTAATGAGCTATCCACTCCTGCTATTTCAGCCCGTGGACTCGTCCATAAAATCATTATTTACTGAGTCTGTAAAATCACTTTCCCATAGATCAACCATCATTTCACTACTCTAGCTCAAACACGTTTAAGTCTAGAGTTTTAAACGGATGTGTGACGCATAAGATAAGTCAACTTTAGTGACATAAATAGTTAAATCAATTCTCTTAAACTTTTCCATATATCACAATTCAGAATGTTACACAAAAATTTTAAATAGCTTAAGCCGGAATAGCAGAAAGAAACAGAAAATGAAACTAGTTAAATAGTGTAGAAAGTATAAATAAAAAGATACAAGAAAAGTCGAAATTTCTTCTTCTTGTTTTTGAACTTCGCTTTAGAATTATTTTAAAAGATTACCTCATTTTTAAGACCAAATTTCATTCATTTGAGGTGTTTTAATACAGAACGATTAATAGAAAAGTTTGTGATAGAACACCCGAAATAAATGCAATAACAAAGAATTAGAAACAACAAAAGATACAAGTAGATAGTATCAAAAGCTTGAATAGAACATCCTAAAAAAGACAAAGCAGATTTTGTAGAGAGCGTACATAAGCGTAAATAGAATGAAGATTCATTAGACATACAAATTGAAACTCAGGCGAAAGCCCTAGCTGATGAAAATCTCCCGAGAAGTCGGCACTCTAAGTTGGTAAAAGGGATAATGCTGCTATAAAACCGTAAAGCTTCAAAGACAAGGGATATGGAGTGAATAGTCGCACAAAGAATGCGGAAGGCCTCTGATATTCTAACTCAATGCCCTAGGATACGACGCATCTAGAGGACAATGAGGTTGATTCCCTGAATATAACGCACCAGAACGAATCAGTTTGATCCCTTGGATATGACACACAGCAGCAGATCTAGGTGCATCAGGAATGGTGTAGCTACCCCCAGTAAAAAATACAACTAAATTTAAATGCACCAAAATGTATATGTATCTTCTAGCTTAGTTAGTCGAAAACTTATGTGTACCCACTCAACCAACGTCCTCCGAACAACCCTAAGCCCCTTTTCATTGATTTTGCCCCCATTTTTTATATTTTCTAAATCCACCACTGATAATACACCAAGACGGATCGAAAAGATCAATAGATATTACAAATCATTAAAAGAAAAGTGAGAATCACTTTCAAAGTTCCAAAAATAAACACTCAAAAGTTTATTTTATTATTCATGAGAATGAGCTCTATAAATATAGAATTACATCATAAAAACGTTCATAATAATTGCTCAACATGCAGAGCATCTAGGAAAGTTAAATTCAAATCTAAAGCGTATGTAAGAGAGAAAAATAGACATAATAAAATGATCTCTTTGCTAAGGACGAAAATTGATATTTTTGGGCTGCATCCACTTTGTTGGGCTTCTATGATGGACCAAGATTATAGAACAAATCAGTTTGTAGCTTAATTCATCATGGTCTGGTCAGAGTTCTTCATTCAATGTCTTCAGGTCCGAAACGTGTAAGCCGGAGATAGCCTGTTTTGTAAATTGAATAACTCCTTTGTCTGAATTCTTTTTAACATGATTCTTCTTCGAGGACCTTTGTAATTGAGCTGCCTATATTCTCCAGGTGGTTTCATGAGTTCATTCCTTGTGGTTGAGAAGATATGCTTCGAAAACTGAACATATGTCATAATGCTTCCCATAATCATATCACTAGCATTAAAAGTGATAAAAAAATGGAGCCAAATAGAATCACCAGCCAGTAAACACGAGCTTCATCATGACATTAATTACGTCCAACTACATTATCTGTAAATTGTTTTCCATTAAACCTGAAAGGAGGATAAAGACAAAACCTTAATCAGAATATAAGGGGTAAATGAAAATCTATAAGTTAGAAACCTGATCATTGTAAGCTATGCTTTTATTCACATTAGCAATTTGAGAAGAGTGCAACATTATCCAAAGTTTGATTCTAAGTGATGAATTTTCATCCATTCAAATTAATGCACTAAAAAAGCTCCTCGCAGAAACATTTGTTTCCAATAACAAAACCATCGCTCTGCAATAAAAAGAACTTACTCTAAAACACTAATTTGATGAAACATACCACATATGAAAAAGAGCTTAGGAAAAACGAGAATTCACTGTAAAGAAACTCCGCCACTACCAAACTCCAAAAAAAACGACGAACCATTCAAACTAAAAAAAAAACGTTGTATACAACCAACACGACGAACAAACAAACAGATAAATATAATGTAACACCATCTCCTGTTGATTGAAAGGATCGAGAGCTTTGACATCACTACAAGATGAAGACATCGACTCTAAAATTCTAAATCTCATATAATACTTTAGCAGAAACAAAACTTCCGATTTTGACTATCAAAATAAAAAGACTAAAGGATCCATGTAACAACAAATAATAACTAGGAAAGAGAAGAGAAAAGACCAGCTCTGATGTCATCAAAGCCATTAGGCTTAGTCTCGAACCGCGTATCTCATTTATGATATTAAAAATTATCTCAAAAATATCACACAAAATTGAAATCATAAAATTGTATTTACTAATCAACGGAACAAACTAATTTTTTATCAAATAATAATTTTAATATAGAAAAATCAAAAATAAAATAAATATTTAAAACAAAAAGTTCTTTTTTTAACAAATCAAACTTTATTAATGATGTTTGATGTAATCGTTACAAAACACATTGGTTAACCAAAGCGCATTGGTTAAACAAAAAGTTTTATTCTAAATCTTAGACTCTAAATTCTAATAACTAAAAAAAATAAAAAATATGTATATATATATGTGTTTGCTTTTAACGAATACTATTTTGTGATTTTCATGTTTCAGTGTTACTTGAAAAATAATTATTTCAATATAATTTGAGGGGTAATATTTATTTTAAAACTGAAAAAAGTATTTTAATTATATTTATTTGGAAGTAAAAATAGTGTGGAAAAATACAAAACAAGAAACACATATCCGGGTGGGCGTTCGGGTACCCATTCGGGTTCGGTTCGGATCTAATCGAGTTTCGGACTTTGGGTTTAAAGATTTCAGCCTCATTCGGGTATTTCTAAATTTTGGTTCGGGTTCGGTTCGGATCTTTGCGGGTTCGGTTCGGATTCGGATAACCCATTTAAATTATTTTTAAAATTTTAATATTCATTATATGCTTAAAATTTCTCAAAATATAAAAAAATAATATATTACATATAAATTTGTATAATATATGTCAAAATACCTAAAATTAACATATAAATTGGTTTGATTTGAATATTTGGATAGAAAATCAATAAGATATTTCAAGCATTTTGGTGTTTTGAATATATTTTAGCTATTTTAGACATTTACTTTTGACTATTTATGTATGTTTTCAAGTGTTTTAGACAACATAAAAATATCTTATATATTTTGGATGTTTTTAATATATATTAAATCTAAAAATAAGTAATATATTTAGGTATATAAATCTATTTCGGTTACCTTCGGGTACCCGAGATACTTCGGATCGGATCGGGTTCGGTTTCGGTTCTTTAGATACCAAAATTTTGAATCCGTTCGGATATTTAATCAATTTCGGTTCGGATTTGGTACTATTTTTTTAGATCGGGTTCGGTTATTCGGATCCGGGTTTTTTTGCCAGCCCTAATCCTCCTCTAGACATACGTACACGTTGTCCAAAATTTATTTCCGCAGTAAAAGATTCGGATAAAGTACTCTTGCCGAGACAAAGCAATCCTTGTCGGAAAAGATATTTTGGTAAACATGCTCCGAAGAATCACCTCTTCCTCCTCGCTCTCTTCGCCCCCTCTCTTCTTCCGCTTATTTCGCCACTCTCCTCGCTCTAACTTTTCGCTGTCATCTTCACGGACAGCCGTCAGCGTCTCCAACCGCCACCACCTACACCGGCTAACCGCTCCTTACACTACTCTTCGTAGTATTTGTTCACACTCTTCGTCTGATCTCCTCTCCGAGCATCCTCCGTTCGTCAGGATCTACAAAGACGGTCGCGTCGAGCGTCTTTCCGGCACCGAAACCGTCCCAGCGTCTCTAACTCCACAAAACGGTGTCGTCTCGAAGGACGTCGTGTACTCGCAAAAGCATAGCCTCTCCGCTCGACTCTTTCTTCCTCATAAAGCAAGAGAACTCGCCGACGGTAGCAAACTCCCGTTACTTATCTACATCCACGGCGGAGCATGGATCGTCGAGTCCCCTTTTTCTCCCATTTACCACAGTTTCCTGACGGAGGTTGTGAAAGCCGCGAATTGCTTGGCGGTGTCGGTTCAGTACCGCCGTGCGCCGGAGCATCCGATCCCGGCGGCGTATGAGGATTCATGGTCCGCGATTCAGTGGGTCTTCTCACATTCAGATGGGTCTGGTCCTGTGGATTGGATCAACGAATATGCAGATTTCAACAGAGTTATCCTCGCCGGAGATAGCGCCGGAGCCAATATGTCGCATCACATGGCCATGAGAACTGGCGAGGAGAAGCTTGATCCGAGAATCAAAGGTGTTGCGATTGTTCATCCAGCTTTCTGGGGTACTGATCCTGTCGACGAGCACGATGTGCAAGACGTGGAGACGAGAAGAGGAATTGCTGAGGTTTGGGAGAAGATCGCGAGTCCGAATAGCGTGAATGGAACCGACGATCCGCTGTTTAATGTAGTTGGATCCGACTCGGATCTTTCCGGGTTGGGATGTGAGAAGGTTTTGGTTGCGGTGGCCAGGAAAGATGTGTTTGGGCGACAAGGGTTGGGTTACGCGGCGAAGCTGAAGAAGAGTGGGTGGAAAGGAGATGTGGAGGTGATAGAGGAGGGAGATGAAGATCACTGCTTTCATCTCTTAAACCCTGATTCTGAAAATGCTCCCAAATTCTTGAAGAAGTTTGTCGACTTTATCACCAGTTGAAGAGTATAGCTTAAACTCTGTTCTTGACTGAAGAATAAACTTGATGTCTTCGTTTTTTATTAACCCATAAAGTAATAATCCAATCTTAGCGCACTGTATTCACGAACTCAAAACTGTTTCAACATTTCTCCTTGTGAACTTTGCAACACACCATGCTTCACATTTCCTTCTGAGGATTTGAGCCAAATCTACCGTCTCTTGCGGACAGCAGTCAATCTCTATTGTTTGCAGAAAAGCTTTAACATATTACTATATTAGAGGTATATTTGCAATTCAATACGTAAGTCATTTACCTAACAAAAGATGAAGAAAAATAAAGCCATTCACCTAATTAGTGAAAATTTGGAAAAAAAAGTATGAATATTAGTGCGTATCACCTTATATTGAATGTTTCTGGCCATACGAGACTTGTAGTCCAATTTTAATTGCAATAGCAAAACCAGTAACACACTTTGTTTCGAATACGTCCTCTGTATTGACACATGCATGTTACCAGTAACTGATGTAACCGAAAAAGAGTTTCGGAGAGCCATAAGAGCATTTTTATTGCAGATCTCTTAGATTGGGGTTCTTAGCGTAATATAAGATACAGTCTTTTAGCTTTTAACTAAAAAAGCTAAGAGACGTCTCTTAGAGCAGGATTAATGCAGTCTCTTAAGATGATCTTTTAATGAAATTGGGAATTAAAAAAAAAGAAAAAAAGATAATAACTGAAGGCACGTTTCGCGGTTATGACCGCGTTCTTCTCAAACATTAAGTCCCTGATAATTTTGTCGAATTCCCTCACCCTGATCAATTTATTGAAAGGAAGAGAATCTAGACCAGCCTTGTTTGGTATTTTGTTTGACATCTATCACTTTACCTCTTACTTTGATGCAATATCTTTCTCCTTTATCCCTCGTTTGAACAATAGAGAAGCCGACTCTGTGGCTAAGTCCGCTCTCTCTGTCTGTAATCCCTCCTCTGTTGGAGAGTAAACCTTGTTAGTTATTAATGAAAGTGTGTGTTTGCTCAAAAAAAAAAAATTAACCCATCAATCTATATATATAAAGTTAACTTTTTCTCTTCTTATGACAAGTGGCAGGGGGGTTTGATGACATGTGTCCCCATATATTTTTTGTTTTTACATTTTAGGTCCTTCTTCTTTTACACTTTTACAATTTGGCTTAATACTTTCTAATTGTGCCATAAAATCTTTCTCACACTAATCATTATTATATGAAATTTTATAATCTATTTTATTGGTCAGTAAAATTGAAGATGAATAAAAAAATATAATATAAATATATTTTAAATATTTTATTTATTCATAAATAAAAAATAACATAAACTTTTTTTTCTATTATTTTATTTACAAATTATAAATTTATTTGACTATTAAAAACTATAAAATAACTAAACTAAAAAAACTAGAGTATGATACATAATCTAAACCTAAATTTCCAAAATCACAAAGAAAAAGCAAAATACTATAGTAACACTAACTCAGTAAAAATCTGGAACACGAATGAACGCAATCAAGCACCAACCAAAAAAATCAAAAAAACGGGTCAGAAGGAGAATAATCAATGGAAGATAAAAGTCACCGCGAAGCACGAAAACACATGGCTAAAGCATAACCACCAGCTAAGAGTTAAGAAGCACCTCGCAAACAAACAACCATATACAAGGTGCTCATTGCCAACGAAGAATCACAAAGCTCTGAATAGAAGAGACCAAAGCTCCAAGAGACTAACTCCACACACCTATACCAAGG
>NC_027753.1:4110564-4131166 GCF_000695525.1 Brassica oleracea var. oleracea
GTGATGGTAAGAAACACCGCACACTGGAAATGTAAACGAAATACATAGATGGTGATGGCTCAAGTCAAAATATGCGGAGAAGGAAAAAACATCTTAGGAGAATAATGTTCGACGTTGTTAACAAAAAGAATAGTGTTCAAAAATGTGAAAATATTAAATACAATGTTGACGCTTAAACCGTTAATGTTAGAATCAATAAATGCTTAAATGAAAATTTATTGAAATTCAAGATGCTTTACATCAGGAGTTCATTTCACCACTAACATACTACTATACACACAACAACACGTTATTGAAAAGACAAACACATAATATATTAACCTATAACCTAATACTACATCATACAATAAAATACTAAATCATGCTCTTCATAAATAAATAACGACCATATAATTACATCATTCAAAAATATCATACTTAACAACAATAAAATAATATTCCGCGCGGACACCCCCTAATAATGTCTAAACTGTTCAATCTTAAATAAAGTAATAATCCAACCTTAACGCACTGTATTCACGAACTCTATGCATAAAGATTGGTTAATAGAATCGTCACACATGTTTCAACATTTCTCCTTGTGAACTTTGCAACACACCATGCTTCACATTTCCTTCCGAGGCTTTCAGCCAAATCTACTCTCTCTTGCGGACAGCAGTCAATCTCTATTATTTGCAGAAAAGCTGTAACATATTAGAGGTATATTTGTAACTAGGGGCGGACCGCGCTTCGCGCGGCAAGTGGATTCACTAATTATTTGAACTGATATTTCTTTTTAATTTTAAAAGAAAATTATATGTTTTGTATTGACCATTATATACGTCAACTCGTTTTATATAGAATTTCAAAACACATGGACCTTAAAATCTGTGCAATTAAATAAATTGCATGATAGATAATTTGTCTTCTGATTTTCATAAAAATAGGTACTATTCACACTACAAATCACAAAAGATCAATCGTTAACCAAAAAAAAAAATTTAATCTTAAAGAAAAAATCGAATTAAAGTATTTATTAAAGACACAATCAAATCAAATATATGTCAAACTGTAAAACAACTGGGACGTAGAACCATGTGGCACTTCTATCCTCATACTAAAACATGTAAGCACCTAGGTTGTTCTGAAAGCCTGAACCAGAGTACTGAACATCCCAACTGCATTTTTGGCCAGACACATGAGATCGGTGTCGTAGTTACTGAGCTCCCTGCATCAAAGTAATCCAATTGAATGTGCAAACAGAGCAACACATTAATCTCAAATAATAAAAAATCAGAAATGAAAAGGACATGAGAAGCTTTACTTGTATTTTTCATTGGTTTGAGGACAGCCTTTGCAAGAAGCACAACTAACCCATAAAACATCACTTCCTATGCCAATATGTACATAAAAGTCTCTTGGAGGAAATCCCAATAATAGCTTCGTGTAGTATATGTATAATTTGTTTACAATCCAAAGAAAAAGTTCCAAACACCAAACTGAACGAAGACAACGAAACCAAAAAAATAACTTTTTTAATTGAGACACTGTGTTCTGCTCTTATCTTTTGCTCAGTAACACATTTAAAAGTGTCTAAAATTTCGATTGTGCTGCTGATTAACGTAATAACTTACAGTGTTAATTGTACCCAAAAAAAAACTTACAGTGTTAACTGCAATAATATTTTTCTTTATTATTCCTTCTTGTCATAACTAAATTTGTGTTTTTTCTTTTGATTGTGATTAAAAGTGAATGGATGATAAGTTAGTTTTTTTTTTGATAGAAGGATGATGAGTTAGTTATAAAATGTGTTATCATCTTAGTCTTACACACATTATCATTGTTCTTTTTTTAAAGTCATTTTTTTTGTCGACTTTTGCATTTCATTTATAAGCCCAACTAGACAATTACAAGTTACAATCAAACAACCCATCCCCATTACATACCCGAATATACAATTAAGCCCAAGAAAGCCCAAATATAACATAATTTGCTTTCATCCAACAGGTGACTCTGCAGCCCACGCGTCAGACAAAAGAAAGAAGCAATACACGTGTCAAAGCTTCTGCATGCAGTTGAACGCGATTCATGCGCCTGAAACGCGCCGCCGTGCGAAAAAGGGGATCTGCTTCACCAGTGAACTTCGCTTAATACGATCTGCATCATTTGGGCTCGTTGATCTTCACTTGAGGTTGCCTTGCATCTTCACCGAGACTACTTTACTGGAAACAATTTGATTCGCCGGAATTTAAGCGGAGGAAATTTTGTCAGATTGGAAAAAGACCATTTATCGGACCGCCATAGACGCCGATTCTTCTTGATCCACTCCATAAATGAAAACATAGATCCTTCAAACCCGTTCAACTCCCGATCAGAGATGCTTTCTGCAAAGCCAATCTGGCTACACCAACGAAGAAAGACTTATTCTCCTATGAATTGATTAGGTGAACGGAGAACCAAACGATGTCCTTTCAATTGTCCCCGGGATATAATACAAAGCTGAAGGAAAGCAACATGATTCCCTACTACCGATCAAACTGATCGGAGTTTATTGTCTTCAATCATCAATCCAAAGAAGATTAGAATGAAACTCTATTCGGAGATTGATTGAAGAAGAAGCACTCCAAAAGTCGCCATCGTGAAAGTTTAATCCGCTAAACGGAAAAACTGACAGTCGCCTTGTGAAGAAACTATTTTACAGATCAAAAAACAAAACCGATCTCATCTTCCTCCTTCTGAAAGATCTGTAAGTGTGAAGAAGGAAAGGAAGAGAGAATCCTCTCTCTCAAGAGGAGAGAGAGTGACCTTTTTAAAGTCATTTAAAATATCAAACACAACCCACGTGCTGAAAGTTGAAAAGTCTAATGACTATTTGCCCAAAAGAAAACGAAAAATGTTTTTATTAAAACTAAAAAGTAACTCATCATAATTCAGCCAGTTTTTTTAATAAATACTCTCTGTTTGAAACTACGCTAGGCGCTAGTCGTGCGGCAACTCCGGGCCTACCGAGTTTACAAAAAATCGGGGATTAAGCGGGGGATTAAGCGGAGACTAGTTTTAAATTTTTTTAAAATTTTTTTTAATATTTAAAACTAAATATATAATGTAAATATTCTTTATAATGTGATAATTTCTATATACTGGAATTTATATCAATAATTAACATTAATAAAAGCTATTGTTAGATATATATATACATTATAATGTGATAATTTATGTATAGGGAATTTGTTTTTGTACTTTTATTATATTGATATTGGATATATATTAGCGAATGCATAGAACAACATAGAATTCGCTGTATCCAAGTGGTCCTGTCCTTTGATATTTCGTTGGGCAACCTGGGCCCAACCTGGGTTCGATGCCTCGATAATGCTCAATATTTATTTTACCCTTATAATCTTAAGGTAGCAAAGTCCCACATCGGTTGCAAAAGGGAAAGGAGCTGAAATTTGACTCTATATATACTCTTCTACATGCTACGAAAATGTTAGGGTATTGGGCTTCCTCTAGAGCCTAATAATATCTTGAAAAGTTGAAATTTTGGGCCGATTAATCATTTTTTGGACCGATTAATCGGTTTATTTGGCCGATTAATTGTTTTACGAATTTTTGTCCGATTAGGGCAAAAGCGCGGCAGAGAGGGTCCGTGTAGCGACTAGGCAGGCGGCTAGGCGCCCACGTTTTTGAACAGGGTAAAAACTTATAAATATAAGGAAATTTTTATATAGTGACATCACGATACATCTACAAACCGACTGTGAGGAAGACACTACATAAAATAACATACTACAAAACGATTAATAATGCCAACGATTAATAATGCCAACGTAACACTGACTGACATTTTTAATTCATTTGTAGTCTGTGAGCTTCGAATTGTGTTTCTCTTTGCTTAACCAAAAGAAAATAAAAAAAATTTGTGTCAAGCCACAAATAATTACTATAGGGAGATCGTATTGAAAGAAGAAGAAGAAGAAGAAGAATCAAAGCATGAGTGGACAAGAAAATCACGATGGCAGCCGGATCTCTACTCCCGCCGCGTCGGAGCCCAAAGCTCCTCACTCCTCTGACTACGCTCCTTGCCCTAAGCTTGATCCCAACGACGTCGCTCCTCCTCCGCCTCCCATCTCCGACGATGCCGCCACCACCATGCTGCCGGAGTTCTATCCATACGTCTCTCCTTCGCTCCTTTGTTGATCTATTTCGCTAGAATCACTTGTATCTTCTTCTTCTCCGATCGAGCTTTGCATATCGTCAGCCTCACCTCCGGTCTGACATGATCCATCGCCGGCGGTTTAAGCTTCTTCGTGTTATCCACTGGCACCACCGTCGATTTCGCCTTTCGAGCCACCGGCGAACTTCTTCACCACTTGAACCACGACACCGTTTTTATGACCGTGTTACCCTCCTTCAGATCTTCAAGGTCTTGGCTCTTTGGGGTCGTTTTGTTTTTGGATTTTATTTTTGAATGGGTTATGAAAACATCGGGGAACTGTAGTGGCGATGGTTGTGATGTAGCGACGTTCAAGACGGCATAGAAGATATACTCATCAATCTTCTGGAAAAGCAAAAGAGAAACTTATTTTTCAGAGCACGAAGAAGTAGATCCGGTATTTGCAAGCTATGGAGAGCTTTCAAATAGGCAAAAGGTTCGAGAAGGGTGTTGTAAAGACTCAAATGCATTAAATTTATTGGTGAAACGTTATGCAGCCGCAAGGAGGTGAAACCAGAAGGCGGTGAGAAAGGAAAATAAACCCTACGAAATTAGATGAAACGGTGCACTTTGAAGGACAGGACACGTGGCAGCTCCTCATCCCTCGAATTTCTGACCTGTCTGTGGCGCATCCAAGAGTGAGAAAAACTGTACTTTATATATAAAGATTCAATACTAAAGTAAGATGAAGAAAAATAAAATCATTCACCTAATTAATGAAAAATTGGAAAAATGTATATGATTAATAGTGCGTATCACTTTATATTGAATGTTTCTGGCCATATGAGACTTGTAGTCCAATTTTAATTGCAATAGCAAAACCAGTAACACACTTTCGTTTCAAATACGTCCTTTATATTTGAAATAGATAGGTTAAAAATATTAGAATAAAAAAGCGAAACTGTCTAATAATTGACACATGCATGTTACCAGTAACTGATGTAACCGAAAAAGAGTTTCGGAGAGCCATAAGTCCTCTTTTTGCTATGGAATCTGCCAGAACATTGGCTTTCCAAGGGACAAATCCAAATAAAATTAAAGTAAATTTAATTAATTTTTAAAAAGAAATTTTAGTTTTGTTAATCACCACAATATATAACAACCTGCATATTAGTGCTTAGGCCTGGACATAAAATTCAGAACCCGAAATCCGAACAGAACCCGAACCGAAAAACCTGACCTGTTATCCGACCCGAAACGTAAAAATACACAAACGGGTTTTGTAGGGTGGTACAAAAAATATCTGAACCCGAAGTGTTATTAACCGAACCCGAACGGATAACCCGAAAAATCCGAAATTAATAGTCAATATAAATATTTTGAAATATACATAAGTATTCCAATTATTAAATTCAATATTTGTGGTAATATTATATACAATAATAAATATTAAAATTCTAATAAATGCTTTAAGTACACAATTAGTTATAAATAAGTATTTTATAATTTGCTCATTGAAATAAAAAGTCTACTCTCTATAAGACAATA
Organism: Brassica oleracea var. oleracea; assembly: GCF_000695525.1. Classification (NCBI taxonomy): domain Eukaryota; kingdom Viridiplantae; phylum Streptophyta; class Magnoliopsida; order Brassicales; family Brassicaceae; genus Brassica; species Brassica oleracea. The sequence goes on from NC_027753.1 coordinate 4,116,248, forward strand.
CATATTGTTTACAAATGATGTTTGTTTTCATGATTGATTTAACATTTTATTGTTATTTTATCAATTTTATATGTGATAGATTAATTTTTATTTAATTTAGATGTTTTTCTTTATGTTTTACTTCAAAAATTTTGTTTTTTACTTTGGTTATATCCGAATCGAACCGATATAACCCAAATCCATACGATATATGATTACTTTATGGGTTTTATGATGCAATACAATTTTGAACCGAACACGAAGTGTTATTATCCGAACCCGACCCGTACTAATAAAATTTTAGTATGGGACCTAGAAGCGTAAACCCGAAAATCCGAAAAACCCGATCCGAATGCCAACGGGTACCCGAACGACCAGGCCTATTAGTGCTGGTAACGATGCCATTTCAACCATTTTTTACTTTCACTACCTTCTCCAAAAAAACAAAGATGGAACCTCATCGTACCTCAGATCATTTTCCATCCATCAGAATACACAAAGACGGCCGCGTCGAGCGACTTAGCGGCAACGTCGTCATCCCAGCCTCACTAGACCCCCAAAACGACGTCGTGATAAAAGACGTCGTGTACTCACCGGAGCATAACCTCTCCGTACGTCTCTTTCTCCCTCATAAATCGACAAAACTCGCCGCCGGTGAAAAACTACCGCTACTTATCTACTTCCACGGCGGAGCTTACATCATGGAGTCCCCTTTCTCCCCTGTTTACCATAACTACCTCGCAGAGGTCGTCAAAACCTCTAACTGCCTCGCCGTATCGGTTCAATACCGTCGCGCACCGGAGCATCCGATACCGGCGGCGTATGATGATTCTTGGTCGGCGATTCAGTGGATATTTTCTCATTCAGATGGAGTTGGTGAAGAGGTTTGGATCAATGAACTCGCTGACTTTGGCAGAGTCTTTGTCGCCGGAGATAGCGCCGGAGCTAACATATCTCATCACATGGCGATCAGAGCAGGCAAAGAGAAGCTCAACCCTAGAATCAAAGGAGTTGCTATGGTGCATCCAGGTTTTTGGAGTAAAGATCCGGTCGACGAGAAAGACGTGCAAGATGAAAGAATCAGAAGCCAAGTGGCAGAAGTTTGGGAGCTAGCGAGTCCGAATAGTGTAGATGGCGTGGATGATCCGTGGTTGAACGTTGTCGGATCCGGGTCGGATATATCCGGATTGGGCTGTGAGAGGGTTTTGGTTGCAGTTGCTGGAAAAGATGTGTTTGGACGGCAAGGGTTGGGTTATGCGGCGAAGCTGGAGAAGAGTGGGTGGAGAGGAGAGTTGGAAGTGGTGGAGGAAGAAGAGGAAGGACATTGCTTCCATATCCATAACGCTAACTCTGAAAATGCTTTGAAGTTGATGAAGACATTTGTGGACTTCATATCATCCACTGTTGAAGAGTAGAGTAATATTTGTTTCTTGTTGCTCAAGTATGAGATTAAAAGATCATATATAAAAATATTTGATGCCTGCTTTTGATTGAGTTTAGGTCCAATAAATTACATCAAGTTAGGTGATACTAATATCTTAATGCATACAATATAGGATTTGTATATAACTTGATACAATGATGTGTATCCAATATTCAGAAATCTACAACGAGAGCTTTAATAATCTCACAAAACATTCTCGAACATGTAAAAAAGTTGTTGACGTAGCGTAAAATTCGGTGTTGAACTGCCTATGTTGATGTCGTTTCTCGTGGTGAAAAATAAAAAAGATTGTTGGTCCCAGTTGAAACCAGCTTATTAGGTCATAGTGGGCTCAGAAGGCACCGGCCCGTAATCCTTCCACCGTCGAAAGCGGGAGGTGGACGCTGCTCTGTGAAACCAGCCTCACGCAGTCTCCTCCGCTCTAAGAGTGTCCGAACCACAAGCCTTCGCTCGAGCCCTAACCCTCAACTCCCGACTTGGAATGGGCAGGCCAGTAAATAGCCACCCCAAACCCGGCCTAATGAGATCGGCCCAAGATTCCAACATCTTGTTGTCTCCACTTGGATCACAAGCCCACGTTACCAAGCTCGACGTGCCTTGGTTGCGAATTAATCTTATATATACAACGAAGAAAAGTTTGTTTGTTCCGATGTGGGACTTTTAAAAACTAAAAACATCTCACTTCCATCGACGCCGTTTACTATTCTTCAGTTCACAGTCTACAATGGGGTCAGTTTCTGATTCGTTTCTTTGCTAAATCAAGGTATGGTTTCTGATAAACTCGGTACTCATTGAGACGATTCCCTTATATGTTAGAAGTTCATTGGCTCTATGCACGGCCTCCACAGATCATTGCGAAATTTGGGAAGAACAATAGATATAGTTTTGTTTTTACAAAAACATTGAGCATAATCGTGAAGTTGATATAGTTTTGGGTTTTGTGAAGTTCATATCTGTTATTTGATTGCTTGCATAATGCCCACTGAGTTTTCTATTAAGATTCTGCGACGAGACGGTAAGTTACAAACAAAATTTGGTGAGAACAATAGTTATAGGTACTTGCTATATTATTCAGTTTTGTATCTGTATTAACTTCCTATTTCATAATTGTGAGCTACTCTGTCTTTTAGGGGTAGCAAACCTTGAAGCTCATTCCCTTCCAAAATTTATCTCTTGTGCAGATAGATTATAATGTTACGTGCCTATTCCAAAGATCAGACCCTTAGGATAATTCATAGTTTTCTTTACGAATGTATTGATTAAGTCTTTGCATAATACTAATAGATAGAGAATGATTTTTCCAATGCGCACACAAGGATCTGTGCTCTTTTGTTGTCCTTCAAAGCAATTGATAATCAAGTATTTGGAGAGCGCCATCCAGCAGGAATTGCGAAGATGTTATACAGAGATCGAAGTGCACTATCTTCTCAAGGAGGAATCGAAAGAAATTTCAATCCCTCCTCTCAAGTTGGATCGTTCAAAATTGTGGGGTTGCCTAATACTATCTTGCTCTATCTTGTTTTTCCTTTATTTTTTTTTTTTTGCCTTGGTAAAGTAGCTCTAGATTGCACACCTGTTGTAAATCTGAACATCATTTTTAGCAAAAAAAAAAAATAAAAAATTATTTGGAGAGCGGAAGAGCATGCATGATATATATATATAATCTCAAAACCTAGCGCTTACGAGTAGTGAACCCAAGGGTTACTTAATTAATCTTATGTTGTTTCTGTTTATGTCTTACTACATTTTTGTCAAGCTCTATTGAAAATGATTATACCCATATCAAAAGCTTTCTGTTCTGTTCTCCTATCTTTCTAGGGTGATTTCTTAGTGTTTTGTAAGAGATTGGTATACGGTGCTTGGTCCTTAGAATTGATTACTAATCACATCAGCTCACGTGTTAAATCCTTTTGCGAAAGTTCATTTGGTTCCCTCCGACACTGATTCCGACCAAAACTTGTGTGGTATAACTTAAGTAAAAGATGTGATAATATTTATTCCTGGAATTAAAAAAAAAAATCTCGTAGGGATCCTGCTTTGGTCTGATAAGCCAATTGCTCCGTCAACTCGGTGTCTCGACTCGGATAAAGAGCTCACGTTACTAAGCTCGACATGCTGAACTTGTGACCTAAACTCATATATACATCAAGTCAAAACTTGTTTCTCCCGATGTAGGACATGTGGTAACTATTAGTATATAATAATATATGCATTGCAGTAAAAAAAAAAAAAAAAAAAAAAATCATTTTTCATTTATTTATTTTTAATTCCCCTCTTCTACCGATCGATCGAGCAAAAACCTTGAATAAAACCTCTTTCGCCGTAAGTCTTCACCGGAGAAGGTAGTAGCCATGCTCCTCCGATCGTTAACTCGTTTCTCCTCCAATGCTTCCACCTCTCTCTTCTTCCGCCGTTTCCCTCGCTCCTACTTCTCTCGCTCATCGCCAGCGACAGGCCGCAACATTCGCCGGCTATCAGCTGCTGGAACGGGAAGCGAGCTCTTTCTACGCCGTGGCTTAAGGCTGCTCCCCGCCGCCGCGAGTGGCTGTCTCAGTGGGCAGTTCTCTCGCGCCGTCTCTACACAAACCGCACCTTCTTATCCCGGTAGAATGATCGAACTGTGATTTTATCTGTTTTTGTTTATATAGAAAAAATTAGATCTTTTGTGACATGTTGTGTGTTTAGTTGATGATGTTACTGTCTGTTTTCTTAGCTTTTTTTTCGTCTGAATTTGCCTTTAGCTTATATGCTCTCCAATGTAGGATAGATCTGAATTTTTCCTTTTCATTTATTGTAAGCCGCCGTTTTGATGGAATGTAGGTCAGGATGAGGCTGAGAAGCTTGGATTTGAGAAATCTCGGGAAGAGTTCATCTCAGAGTGCAAATCTAAGGCTGTTCTCTTCAGACACAAGAAAACCGGTTGCGAGGTCATGTCTGTTTCTAACGATGATGAGAACAAAGTCTTTGGCGTCGTTTTCAGGACTCCTCCGTAAGTAGTAGTAACACATGAATCTGTCTTGCTATACTAGTTTTTCTGGTCTGTTCTTCTGTCTATCTAGGGTGGTTTCTTAAGTGTTCTGTAAGATATTTGTATACAGTTCTTGGTTCTTGGTTAATTTCAAATTTTCACCTAATCCAAAATGATCATGTTGATTACTAATCACCACAAGTCGCATCTTACGTGTTAAATCCTTTGTGAAAGTCATTTGATTCCCTCTTTGTTTGTTTGTTTGTACCCATGCAAGGTTCTGTGGATAATGGTTTGGTTTCTTGATGCAGGAAGGATTCCACTGGCATTCCTCACATACTGGAACATAGCGTATTATGCGGTTCAAGAAAGTACCCTCTTAAAGAGCCTTTTGTGGAATTATTGAAGGGGAGCTTGTATACTTTCCTAAATGCATTCACATATCCTGATAGGACTTGCTACCCTGTTGCTTCCACAAACACAAAGGTATAATACACAAATTCTCTTTTTTTTTTCTGATCACATTTCAATGATTTCATCGCTATCTATGCTAGGATTTCTACAATCTCGTCGATGTATACTTGGACGCTGTGTTCTTCCCCAAGTGCGTGGACGACGTGGACACCTTTCAGCAGGAGGGTTGGCACTATGAGCTTAACCATCCTTCTGAAGACATTTCTTACAAAGGTTCTCTATCTCTTAAGAGTTTTAAGCTTTGGTTTTTTTGGCAACTATTTTGTTAAAACTTGCTCTCTTTGTTAATTTTTCCACATATCAGGGGTTGTTTTTAATGAGATGAAAGGTGTCTATTCACAGCCTGATAATATACTAGGGCGGATTACTCAACAGGCAAGTTTTGAATTTAACCATTTCTTCTAACAATCTATTTATCAGATGAATTTCTGTAAAGGATTGGAGTGAATGTGTAGTGTATGAATATTTACCTGATTAAATGTGTGTCAATTGTGTATATAGATATTTGATAATTTGTTGGTTTCTCACGCTGGTCATCACTCATCACTTTGATGTGAAGTCAGAGTAATTATAACTGAAGTTTCTCACAAAACATCACTTCACTATTTGCTGCTCAATTCTTTGTTATGTAATTTGTTTTGGTTCAGTGGTTCTTATGGAATTGTAAACTTATTTTATCTTATGTTCCCTTTTAACAGGCATTATGCCCAGAAAATACATACGGTGTTGACAGTGGAGGTGATCCAAAAGACATCCCGAAGCTTACATTTGATAAATTTAAGGTTGGTAAATTCCTTCATTTGCTTTAGTTAAACAGTGAGTAATATGATATGTATGACTTGCAATGCATATTATATTATTCTTCTTATGGTCAAAACTCTAGGAGTTCCACCGTCAGTATTATCACCCAAGCAATGCCAGAATATGGTTCTACGGAGATGATGATCCAGTTCACCGCCTCAAAGTCCTGAGTGGTAAAGAGCCGTATCTTATATTGTATTTTCAGTACGAGATTATCCTTTTCTTGATTTATGTTACAGTAAATGATCTCTGTGTTCCTAATTTGTGCAGAATACTTGGACATGTTTGATGCAAGCCCAGCTCGAGATAGCTCAAAGGTTGAACCACAGAAGCTATTCTCTGGGCCTCGCAGAATCGTCGAAAAATACCCTGCTGGTGGAGATGGTGACCTTAAAAAGAAGCACATGGTGTGCCTCAACTGGCTACTCTCTGAGAAGCCACTGGACTTGCAAACTCAGCTCGCGCTTGGGTTCTTAGATCACCTAATGCTTGGCACTCCTGCTTCGCCATTGAGAAAAATCTTGTTGGAGAGCGGTTTAGGAGAAGCTCTTGTCAACAGTGGGGTGGAAGACGAACTTCTCCAGCCCCAGTTCAGTGTTGGTTTGAAAGGTGTTTCCGATGATAAGGTCCAAAAGGTTGAAGAGCTGATCATGAGTACTCTGAGAAAATTGGCAGATGAGGGGTTTGACACTGATGCTGTTGAGGCCTCCATGAACACCATTGAGTTTTCTATGAGAGAAAACAATACAGGATCATCCCCTCGTGGTTTATCACTTATGCTCCAATCAATTGTGAGTTTATGTGCCTTTTTCTTATGTTTCTCTGTATCGTTTCTTATTTTAGTGTTGTGTTGTTTAGGGGAAATGGATATACGACATGGATCCTTTTGAGCCATTAAAGTATGAGGAACCATTGAAGACCTTGAAAGCTAGAATAGCTGAGGAAGGATCCAAGGCTGTCTTTTCCCCGCTGATAGAGAAGTTCATTTTGAACAACCCTCACTGTGTTACCATCGAGATGCAGCCTGATCCAGAAAAGGCTTCTCAAGAGGAAGTGGAGGAGAAAAATATTCTGCAAAAAGTTAAAGCAAGTATGACAGACGAGGAGCTTGCAGAACTAGCGCGTGCCACAGAGGAGTTGAGATTGAAGCAAGAGACTCCTGACTCTCCCGAAGCACTGAAATGCGTTCCAAGTTTAAATTTGAGTGACATTCCAAAGAAACCTACATATGTTCCCACTGAGGTGATTATTATCACTACTAGCTTTCCAATCTTTTTCAGCTTGATTCTGATATGATGTTTTTTAGGTTGGAGATGTTAATGGCGTGAAGGTCTTGCGTCATGATCTGTTTACAAATGATATACTATACACTGAAGTAGTCTTTGATATGGGCGCACTGAGGCATGAGCTTCTTCCGCTAGTACCCCTCTTCTGGTAACTTGTTGACCTCTACCTCTTATGATCAAACCTTTTCGTGCTGCTTTTGTGATTTTCACTTCACTTTTCCAGAATTGCTAATAGTTAAAATGTTTAAAGAAGTACTGCCCTTATGATCAAACTTGTTTATGCTGCTTCTGTCTGACAGTCAATCTTTACTGGAGATGGGCACGCAAGATATGAGTTTTGTACAGCTTAATCAGTTGATTGGAAGGAAAACTGGAGGGATAACAGTTTATCCCTTTACATCCTCTGTGTGGGGCAGTGATGTTCCATGTAGCAAAATTATTGTCCGTGGAAAATCCATGGTTGGACGGGCTGAAGACCTTTTTAACCTGGTAATTGTTTTTAACATCTTTAACTTATCACATGTAGCTTGAGATTTTCCTTTGTTGAGATGCGTAATATAGAGTTTTCTAGCTGATTCAGGTGTATTTTTCTTTGGTCATCAAGAGATATAGTGCAAGTTTTTATTTTCTGCCTCATGTCCTCTAAATATGGACATGAATTTTCGCATATTATGTCTCCCGGTGCTCGTCCCATTTGCAGAGCAGTGTCTGATGTTATTTTTTGTGTGTTCAACGTAGAGTATAGAGCTAGACTAGACAATCACTCACTACTTGAAAACTGTTATTCTTAGTTTTACCACTGAATAGCCACTGTAGCCAGTCGCAATTTTAGCGCTGAATTTTAGAAGATAATCCCAACTTTCGATCTTTTAAATGATGAAAGACTGTAGACAATAAATGGAAGAGCCATGCATGCATATACTCAATATAAGTTGTAGTTTGGTACTTAAGCTTCATTTGCTTTTTGTTTTGCTGCAGATGAACTGTGTGCTGCAAGAGGTTCGATTTACAGATAAACAGCGGTTTAAACAATTCATCTCCCAGAGTAGAGCACGGATGGAGGTAACGTAGATCTTTCCTCCTTTTGCATTCTGAACAGAACACGGTGGTGCTAATACAACACTAACTCGTGTTCTTTATAGAACCGATTGAGGGGAAGTGGTCAAGGAATCGCTGCTGCGAGGATGGATGCAATGTTGAACGCTGCTGGATGGATGTCTGAACAGATGAATGGTCTCAGGTTGGAATTTTGAAAACTCTTTTCTTAATATGTTGTTTTTAATCTGCTTCTGAAACTAGTAAAGCCTAATAGACTTTTTACTTTTCTCTTTTCTTTAGTTACATTGAGTTTCTACACACTCTGGAACAGAAGGTGGATCAAGACTGGGAAGGGATCTCATCCTCACTTGAAGAAATCAGAACATCTCTCCTTTCTAAAAACGGCTGCATAGTTAATATGACTGCTGATGGGAAGTCCCTCACAAGCACGGAGAAATTTGTTGGGAAGTTCCTTGATTCACTCCCTGAAAAGCCTTCTGGTGGACAAGTTACTTGGGATGCACGGGTTCCTTTGAGAAATGAAGCTATTGTAATACCAACTCAGGTAAACAAAATGAAAACCCTTCTGCATATTCATGTGTCCTTTGGTGTGTGTTTTCTTATATGCGCCTTCTCGAACAGGTGAACTATGTGGGGAAAGCAGCTAATATATACAGCAGTGGCTACAAGCTTGATGGGAGTTCATATGTTATATCAAAGCATATTGGTAACACATGGTTATGGGACCGTGTTCGTGTAAGTGGTGGTGCATATGGAGGTTTCTGTGATTTTGATTCACATTCAGGTCAACTCCTTTCCTTTTCCTTATTTCTTCACTAATTGGAGAGATTTTTCGTCTTCTTCAGACCTGACCTTTGGATTTTGTCTTGTTCAGGAGTGTTTTCGTTCCTGTCTTACCGTGATCCCAACTTACTGAAGACACTAGACATATATGATGGAACTGGAGACTTCTTACGTGGCCTTGACGTCGATGAAGACACCCTTACTAAAGCAGTTATTGGGACAATTGGGGACGTTGATTCGTACCAGCTCCCTGATGCCAAAGGTTATAGCAGGTATGGTGTTTAACTCTGCAGGTTCTCTGGTCTTTTTTTAAAAACTTAAGTAATGGGTTATGAATATAATTTCCCTTCTCTGTCACCAGTTTGTTGAGGCATTTGCTTAATGTAACTGACGAAGAGAGGCAAATAAGGCGTGAAGAGATATTATCAACAAGGTTTATATAATTCTCTCGTTTTTGCACTTTCTTGAACAGAATACAAAACTAACTTCTTGCTTTTTTTTTTAATCTCACAGTTTGAAGGACTTCAAGGAATTTGCAGAGGCGGTAGACTCTGTTAGAGATAAAGGTGTTGCAGTGGCCGTGGCATCACAAGAAGACATTGATGCAGCAAACAAAGAACGCTCAGATTTTTTCGAAGTGAAGAAAGCTCTATGAGTCTGAGAGACCCTCTTAAAAAGAGTAGGAAGAAGTTTTCTTGGATTCATGGAACGAGGCATCATATCTCTAAGCTCACCTTCTTAGGTTCTACTTCACTATGCTGACAAAGTTATATGCGAACATCATGATCTATCATAGTGGAATGAGAGCATTTTTACCTTTCACTTTAAGACATTTACCATTTTACTAAACCACAGGGTTGGCTACTGTTGCATTCGAGGATGCTTTTTTTGTACCTTTTAGATTTTGAGCCAAGCCTTGTTTAGTTCACATGTGGTCCAAAATGATGAGCAAACTATGTCATTGCTTGTTAAAAAAAAATGGCTCTCAAAAAAAAAAAAAAGAGATGAATCTGTTACTCACCATGTGTGCTCTTCTTAGTTTCATGTTCCTCATGCATTTCATGCTTCCTACTTGGAGTGTTTCTTAATGAGTTTTTCTGAACTAAAATATTAATGTAAGTATACAGATTGAATTGAGAATGACATAAAAAAAAATGTTTTGTGTAACAAATGACATAAATTTCTTATATACTAAACTTTTCTTATACTTTTTAAAAAACCTGTGACATTTGTTTTTAGTTTAATCCTTTTCTTATTCAGTTGATTAGATTTAAAATACAGTATTTCATTTATTAAAGTTCCAAGTAAGCAATTTTTTAGTTTGAAGTGCTCTTAAACAGTTTAAGTGAAATTAAAACTTGAGGCATCAAGAATCTCCGGGAGACTAGGTTGATTGTTTTTTTGTAGTTTTTGTTTTAGTTTTTGGTTTTTGCTTTTGTAAAAACCATTTCACTTGCCAATCAAGTTTTTTAACAAATAGATTCCCTAAAATTTAGGAAAACTAGTTTTTTAAAATTTCAACCAATTTGTGAAGAAAAGCCAAAAACCAATTTTTGTGGGTTTTCAATATAAAAACGAATTTTGTTTATTTTGTATAAAATACTATGGTGATGATTGTTTTGCTAGTTTTTAGATTTTGGTTTTTGGTTTTTGGCTTTTAGATTTTAGTTTTTAGATTTTGGTTTTTAGTTTTTGGTTTTTGTTTTTGCAGTAGATTAGGCCTGGGCATTTTACCCGGACCCGAGGATCCGACCCGGAACCGACCCGAAAATACAGGTTCGGGTTCGGAACCGGAACCGAGAATTTTAACCTATTGAGTCTACTGATGGAGGACCCGTGAGTAGCAGGTTCGGGTCCAGAACCGACCCGGGACCCGATCGGGTATTTTTGAAACCGGAAATATTAGAGTTAATGAGTCTTGAAACCCGTTGAAACCCGATGCACCTACCCTTTAGTCCTTTACACTTTCCCAGTTTCCCTTGTATATCGTTTCCATTTCCCCAAAAAAACAATTGAGAAAAGAAAATTGGAATTTACTACCCATAAATACGAAAATCAAGCAAATAACCAACTGGAATAAGAGAATCCAATGTTTCTCCTCCATCAGAAATGTCCAGAAATCGATCCCGGGTTTGACTTGATGTGTAATTACGTATAATTACATGTTTATTGTTCTAGTTTTCACTTGATCTTGATGTGTTGTTTGTTGTTCGAGTTTGTTCTTATTGTTTGTTGTTCAAAATTTTGTTCTGTTCATATTTTTTTGTTCTGAGTTTGTTTATGTTTTCTGTTCAAGTTCGCCATGCTGTTCGACTTTGACTTGATCGTGAATTGATTATGTTGTAACTATTGTTCTTGTTGTGCCTTGCTTTATAATTAAGTTATTATGTAGTTCGACTTTGACTTGACTTTTACAAGTTTGACTTGTTTTTTGTTGTCGTGATTAAGAGTATGATGATGACCTCTGCTTTTTTTTTTGTGTTTTGGAATGGAAACTTGATCAAGTGTTATGTGAGCAAAAGAATGGATAATGTATTTGGTGAACTGCACTACTGTAGGCTTTCGGATTGTTTTTATTGTCATGGATATTGTCTTATGTTCGAGTAAAATTAAAGGTTTTATGTTCGGGTATTTCAGGTTCATGGGTATAATTAGACCCGAAACTCATATTTATACCCGAAAATATGTGGAACTGACCCGAAATATCAGGAACCGATCCGAAAAATGTGAAATTTACCCGAACATGGATCCGAACTACCTGGAACCGACCCGGCACAATAAAGACCCGAAAATGTTTCGGGTATTAACAGGTACGAGACAAGTGGACCCGAACCGACCCGGACCCGATAGGACCCGACCCGGAACCGACCCGAAATTTTTTAAGAACTTATATGGGTCTAAAATTCTAGGATCCGAAAGACCCGGACCCGATAAGACCCGACCCGAGGACCCGGATGCCCAGGCCTACAGTTAATTTTAGTTTTTTGAAAAACATGAATGGTTGTTCTAGATTTTGGTTTTTAGTTTTTGGTTTCTGTTTTTAATATTAATATAAATAAAAATATTAATAATAGTAAAATATTTAGTCTGAAAAAATAAAAAATAAAATGCTATTATCAACAATTAATATGTGTTGATTAGTTAAAAAAAACTTACATAAGTTGGATCATGAATTTTTTTTTTATTTGTACTAAAAATAAATGTAATTTTTTTTAAACAACAAACTCGAAAATGTTGGATTTTGATTTTAGATTTTAAATTTTTTTATTTCTAAATTTTATTTTTTTAAAATATTTTTATTTTTTCTAAATTTTATTAATGTTTTCTTTATTTTAAAAATTTTCTAACTTATAAATTGCATTTTTTTAAAACAAACTTAAATTACTAAAAGAATATATCAAAAAATCAATAATTAATACCAATAGATTATTGACAAAACATGTAAACTTTACATAAAAGTAAATTTAAGTACTTAAGTTAATTTTATTGACAAGTTTTAGAAATGTTCTTATTAGAAATTATTTTTGTATTATATATATTAAAAATATGCTTTTTACTAAATCTGATTTGTTAGTATTTATTTTTTTTATTTGTTTTCCTATATTAAAGCATAAAATAGCAAAAAAAATAATTAAAAATAAAAAAATGAAAAACTGCCGTTAGATTTTGAAGAAACCATAAAAACTTGGATTTTGGTTTTTCTTTATAAAAGACAATTATTTGAAAAAACTAGTTTCCCTAGATTATAGAAAATCTATTTTTCTAAAAGCTTGATTGTCTAAAAAATAGTTTTTAGAAAAACAAAAGCCAAAAACTACTTCAAAAACTAGAAACAATCAACCTCATAGAGTTTAATTAATTAATAATTAAGTAAATAATATTTTCATAAAGATAAAATTCCCATACAATTTTTTTATCATTTAACATTAATGTAAAATAATTTATGTGTTCCATATATGTAAATAAATATAGATAATTTTAGTATTAGTTGTAACCAATTAATTATTAATATCTATAAATAAATTATTGAGTAATTTTATTATACATACTAAACGACAACTAAAAATAATAAAATTTAAAATATTTTATTCATAAAATATATTATATTAATTTGAAAAATAGCCATTCAAGTTCTAAAAAACGAAAAATATTTCAGGTAAGAAAATTTATAAATAGTTTCAAAATTTTAAAACATTTAATTTTTATAATTTATAGATATTTTATTAATTATATTTAAGTATAACACTTAAAAACAAAATAATTTAAAACCTGGTAATGTTTTTATTTTAAATAACAGCCACTATATTTTGATAAATTTTAATGGTAATTTTTTTTTTAATTATTACTTTAAAACAATGTATTGCTTATTTTATTAAAAAAACTAAAAATACAGCAAAACCAAAATCTAAAAACCAAAAACCAAAACCAAAAGCTGAAAATCAAAAACCAAAATTTAAAAGTTAAAAACCAAAAACCAAAATCTAAAACCAAAATCTAAAAACCAAAAACTGAAACCAAAAACTAATGGAAACAATCATCACCGAGGATACATTTTGGGGGTAGATTAGTGTAAATATACTTTTTTTATTAAGAACAGTTCTTTTTTTTTTTTGTCAACTATGAATTGCATTAACCTGAACTGAAGTACTTAAGTACCATCATTTGTTACAGACCAAGGACCTATAACATACTTCTACCTTCTTTTCTACTTATCCGAAGCTAGTCTATACCCCAAAAAACACACCAAAAGACTACGCACCATCAGGACATACATACCAAGAGCCTTTTCCATAGAACAAAAAAAGAAGAGGGCTAAAGTTTCTCACAATCGAAGCATCTCTCTTATACCACCACCACCACTGTGTTTGAAAAACATCAAATATTATAGTAATCATATATAGACTTTCGATTCCGATCTGTAACATTGAAATAACAGCATCCTGGATACAAATATTCTCTGGTATTAATTTTTATTTGAAAAAGAACATTCCATTCTGCCAAACAAAATATTGTTATTAGAAAAAAATTATTTGAAAATTGTTAGTCATAAATTATAACCCTGATTTTTTTTTTGAATTTACTGAATTACTATTAGTTTTAAACTATTGGAAATTGTTAGTTATAGACAATAATATATTTATAGTCAAATTTGAGTTTATTTTCTTATATGTGAAATCCTGATAAAATTTTGAAACATAGTGAATAAATGTATAAACGACATTTATGTATACCATAAATAAATGCTCTATTTTTCACCCTAAGTAAATTGGCTCGTCAGCACAAACAACATTTGTAACGGTCAATAATTATTACACATTTATTATTTTTTCACTAACCAAATTTATCCAAAATGGTCCCTATTTGCCTTAAGGGATAAAAAAACGAAGCATGACATTTATGTGTAAAATTCTTAAAACCCATTTTGGACATATATGTGTAGATTCCGTGTAAGAGCTGTATCATTAGATTTTTTGTTGTTCTCATTTAATAATACTACTGTTTGGATAATTACATTTATTAGTGGTGTCTCCAAGTGTTACTTGAAAGCCACTGAATGCTTTAGGGTCCCCTCACGGCTTAAGTTAATTAGGATTCTAATTTGAATTTAGGATCTAGTCTAGGTATATAGCGCTATCCAAATGTGTGCGGATCATAACTAATGACTTTTTTTTTGGGTAGGAATATGGGAGAATGACTCCCAATTTATTTAAAAAAGAAACCTAAACTTCAGCTTACAAGACGAGTTTGTCGTGGCCGCAACGGTCCAGCAACATTCTCATGAACTAAAACAGTGACCTCAATCGGTGCCACAACAAAACTATGAAAACCAAACGGAAGAGAAAATGCAAGGTTAGCCAAACCATTAGCTAAACGGTTTGCTTCCCTATACACATGAACGAATCGGACCAGCCAGTTCCTTGTCAAGAAGCCATGGCACAAGCGTACCAGGAAAGACAGTGGATGAGTATCCCCAATCCCTATCGTAAGAAACTCCATCACCATCATAGAATCGACCTCTACCTCCAGCCTTCTCACCCCTTTCTCCCAAGCAACCACAAAACCATAGTACACACCCCATAACTCCGCTAATGGTGTCGTACAACTACCTATATTAATCGCAAAAC
>NC_027753.1:4132197-4132445 GCF_000695525.1 Brassica oleracea var. oleracea
CTGTATGTCCCCACACCGTACTTACTTCGTAAAAATTTGGCCCATAAGCTCTTAGTATCGTGTAACAGACGCCATCCCACTTTAGTTAACAAGGCTTTGTTCATATCTCTCGACACCCTGATCCCCAAACCTCCGGCCGCCTTCAGTTTGCATATTTTATGCCAAGAGACTAAGTGTTGTCCACTTCCCCACACAAAGCTCCTCGCTAGGCTATCAAGCTTCTCCAGTATACCCACTGGCATGCTAAT
>NC_027753.1:4132468-4133810 GCF_000695525.1 Brassica oleracea var. oleracea
TTGATGACAGAACCGACTTTGTCAATGTTACCCTTCCTGCAAGGCTTAATGTTTGTTTCTTCCATCCTGCTAGCCGTGAAACTACTTTCTCCAGTACCTCCCCAAAAATATCTTTATTAATTCTTTTCTGTAGTATCGGCATCCCCAAGTATTTTCCCAGCTCCTTTGTTGATGCAATACCACTTTCTCTGCTTATTCTCTCTTCTCTTCCTCTAGAGACATTATTAGAAAAGAAAATCTTTGATTTCTGGAGGCTTACTTTCTGACCAGAGGCTTTACAAAACTTCTCCAACACTTTCCTGATCACTCGAATCTGCGTCACCGATGCCTCTGCAAATAGGATTAGATCATCTGCGAAGCAAATGTGAGATAGATGTGGACCACCTCTCGACAATCTTATCGGTTTCCATCTTTTATGCTCCACTGCTTTGTCAATCAGTTGACATAATCTCTCCATGCATAAGACAAACAGGTACGGGGAGAGTGGATCACTTTGTCTCAGTCCTCTTGATGGCTTAAACGGCTCAGATTTCTCCCCATTCCACAAAATACACATTGATGGACCAGACACACATTCCATAATCCTCTTGACCCAATTCTCAGACAAACCAGCAGCCCTTAGTGTATCTTCTAAAAAATCCCAACGCAACCTATCATATGCTTTCTCCAAATCTAGTTTCAGCAGCATCCAACCCTTGCGGCCTTGCTTCTTTTTCATCGAATGAACAGCTTCCTGAACCACAACAATGTTATCCGCACTCAATCTACCCGGGATGAAACTAGACTGAGCAGGACCAATCAGTTTAGGAATAATACTCTTCAGTCTCCCTATCATGGCCTTCGTGATAGTTTTAAACAACACGTTGCAGAGACTTATCGGTCGAAACTGAGTAATATCCTCAGGTTTCGTCACTTTCGGAATTAGCACCACGAGTGCATCATTAGTATTCTCCGGCAACTTTCCCGTCTCAAAGAAAAGTAGAACAAACCTGATCACAGATGCACCAACTGTCTCCCAGCACCTCTGATAGAAAACTGGTTGAAACCCATCCGGACCTGGTGCCTTGAAGCTGCCCATAGCTCTCACCGCTTTTTCTACTTCCTCCGCAAAAAACGTTTTATCAAGATCCATTTTCTCTTGTCTTGTAAACCCCACAAATCTCCTCTCCAATAGCATTTGTATGTCTGTATCCACGTCTTCCAGAGAATATAGTTTTCTGAAATAATCCACCGCTAGCTTCTCAAGTTCTTTTGCATCTGATACCCACTGAGTTTCATCTTTCTTTAGCATCTCCACTCGATTTCCCTTTCTCCTAATGATTGTCGACATATGAAAGAACTT
>NC_027753.1:4133941-4141931 GCF_000695525.1 Brassica oleracea var. oleracea
TCTTGCTCAATTTTGTCATGTATCTCTGTAATCTCCATCAACAAGTCTTCTTTCCTTCTTTGGACATTTCCAAAAACTTCTATGTTCCACTTTCGGAGTGTCACTTCCAACCTCTGCAAAGCCTCTCTTGTATCAATATCACGATCCCATGAAGCTGTTAGCAAGTCTTGAAACTCATTATGTTGTAGCCATGCCGCCTCAAAACGAAATGGACGTCGACGTGCATCACCCTTAACCTCCGGTGTGAGCTGTAGATACAAAGGAGTGTGGTCTGATGCTAAGAAAGGTAAATGCCTCACACTTGCCTCATGCCACCTGAGTCTAGACTGGGCACAACATAATATTCTATCCAGTCTCTTCGCTACAAATGTGCTTTCAGTTTTCCCTCTTTTTCATGTGAATTGATTGCCATGAAATCCCATATCAATCAGTGACATATCATTTATCCAATCACCAAACTTTAGAGAATCCTCAGACAATCTCCCATTCCCACCACTCCTTTCATCTATCCTCAATATTGTATTAAAGTCTCCCCCAACGAACATCGGACCCTCCGCATTACGCAAAACTTCTTCTAAAGCAGCCCATAAGCCACTTCTACGGCTCGGTGAAGGAGCCGCATACACAACAATCAGATTAATCACCTCTGCTCAATTCCTGATTCGAGCATGTATAAACTGATCCAACGACTTGACCACCTCAAGCTCTCCAATCTCCTCCCTCCATAACAGCCATAAACCTCCACTCTGGCCACACGCATCCACCCGAAACGAGTTCTCAAACCCTAGACCACGACAAATCCGGCCTGCCGCTTCTCCACCAGCATGAGTTTCAAAAACAACAAGGATATCTGTCTTGAACTTTTTCACCAAATATCTAATCGATTTTCGAAATTGGGGTTTATTTGCCCCCCGACAATTCCACAGAATGCACTTCATCAGATCTTTATAATCAATAGATAGAATCACCGCGGCAAAATGTTATGCCACCACACTCTCCAGGACTTCTCGTCCTTGGCTCGCACTAGCTTCTGCCTCATCCAACTCCAGATTCTCCATCTCTGCAAGTTGCTCCTGAGCGTTGTCTTTATCGTACACATGCCCAGAATTCTTCTCATTTCTGTCTAACTCCCCATCTCCTGCGAAAACACCACCTGGTCGGCCGACATTTTCCTTCTCTACTCGTAGTTTCTTTCTTCTCGCCGACAGGCCACTCTCCCCACTTATTGAGCCAAACACCAAACCCCGCATAGGCCCAACATTTTTCATTTTGGTCTTAGGAGGATTTGGACCTCTCATGTTGCTAATCTTCTTATCTTTTGGACCCAATCGAGCTGGTTGTTGGTTCCTTCTGTTCTCATTCTTTCCAAACGAGAATTCCTTCCCAGACTCTTTGCTTGCTCCTCCAAAAACTATATTATTAGTATTCTCATTTTCTTTATTCTTTTCTCTATTTCCACTTTCCTCCACTTGTTCCTCCATATCCTCCTCCACATTCAACCCTCCAAACCTATTCGAAACCCTTATCTCCTCCTCATAACTAATGACTTGTACGTAACTGATTAGAGCTTATTATCGAAAATGTGTATCAGTAAAACTTGAGAGGAACGACATGACAATACCACTGAAATAAAAATCAGCACCATATATTAGATCCTGAAGGAGAGTATTATAATCTTAGAATTTACATGTTTACCTTTCTTTTTGTAAAATCTAAGTACTTCCTTTATTTTTCAAAGTTCTTTTTTTTTGTGTGTGTGTGTACGCATATTAATAAAAATTGGTTGTAAGTATATTATTTATATAATTTACTATTTTCAATAGTTTTAATAAATAGAAATTTAAAAATTATAATTGATTTTAAAATTTGAAATTTCTTATTTTTAACTAATAAAATATATGAAAATAATTTAATCTGTTTTGTAGAACAGTTTTTTTGTTTTTGTAAAACATTCCAGAAAACCGAGAGAGTAGTAAATAGTTATGCATTTTTGAAATTTTATGTCACATATATCATGTAGTAATTGACTTTTGTGTAAGAAACTGATATCCTATAAAATAGCTAAGCTAAAAGTTATAATTCTAGTAGTTTAAGAAAAACAAAAAAAACTTTACACATTTTCCACAAGGAATTTTGTGTCACTGCTCACAGGAAAGCGACGACGTTTGGTCGTTGCTTAAAAAGGAAGCTAAAAACGGCAAAAAGGACGCGCCGTTTTAGAATCCCGACGGCGTCTGGGTAGGAAAGCGAAGGTCCGTAACGGTGCCGTTACCTGCTTCCCCGTGAACGGAACAGTGAGAGTGACCCCACTCAAAACGGGAAAACACAACCGCCAGCCAAGGAAACGAAATTAAATCTCAGCCGTTGAAAGAATCAACGGCTCCTGACCATTTCTTCATCATCTTCCCCCACATAAACCCTTTCCCCTGTTTTTAATCCTTTTTTAATTTAACCAGAAAAACCTCATAAAACTTTTACAAGTGTCCATAGAGAGAGAGAAGAATGAACGAGATGAGCGAGAGAGATTCTAAAGAGACTAGCTTTGAAGGATCAAGCATCAAGAGGATGAGACTCGATGGTGATGACTCAGCTGTTTCACGCTCACAGGAGCGAACGGTTTCTTCTTCTCTGGCTTATTCTGCTTCAGATTCTGAAGATGAAGATCATCGGAGCTCAAGCGTCAGCTCCGGCTGTTCTAGCAGCGAAATCGCCAGAGATACTGGTCTGCCATTTTTAGATCTCGAGGTCAGATACAGAACTCGTGTTTTTTTAATTCGTCTGTCCTATTTATTTTTGATTTTCTTCCATTTTTGAAACAAAATAAATACTTTTTTCTCCAAACAATAAAGATCTTCTTCTTCTTACGTTTTGCTTTCACCAACAATTAATTAATTTAATTGTTTTTTTTTTATTTGTTTCCGTTGAAAGGCTCAGCAGCAAATCTCCGAAACCGAAGTATCGTCATTAATCACCATCAATTTCAGGTAACGTTCCAAAAGCCTCTCACTTTCTTCATCGTTTCCACTATAAATTCATCCTCTCTCACCTTCTTAGTTCCTGAGCAGAGCACAAGGAAGTCCATCGAGCGAGATTCTGGGAGAAATGGACTCGGCCACGACGACGACCAAGACGGAGAGGAGAGTTGGGCAAAAGCAAGAGAAGAAGGCAAAAGCACCGACGCAGGCTGAGCTTGACGACTTCTTCTCCGCGGCGGAGAGAGGCCAGCAGAAACGATTCACGGACAAGTTAGTTTTTTTTTTTCCTATTTATTTATCAAGAACCCACGGGCGCATTTTAGCAATGATCCTTAAAAAACGTGCGCTTTTTGATAACACAGGTACAACTATGATATCGTTAATGATACGCCGCTTGAAGGTCGCTACGAGTGGGTTAGTCTCAAGCCGTAAAAGGCTAAGAAGAAGAAGATGCTTTAGTTACACGACGTCGTAGGTACTCTGTGAGTTTTGTCACAGATAGAGAGAATCGTAGCTTAGGATCGGTTTATTTCGTTATTGTACAGTCAGTCCTCTCTAGCTTATTTTAGTTTCCTTATTTATCTTCTTCTTATGTTCGTCGTACCACGAGAAACAAAAAAAGGACGCAGCTTTCTTTTTCAACTGATGGATTTTTTTCGAAATTTATCACTTTTAATGCCTAGTTTAACTATCAAAATTATAACTGTTGAAGTTTTTTCAAAACTTGATTTTGAATGTCTGCATCAAATTAGTTCAAAAAACTTGAATTTGGATGTCGAGTTTATTCTCCATCCATATTTACTTGAAGAGCACACCAAATTAAAGTAGTATTCTTTTAGTTTTTGAAAGAGGTAGTGAAAATATTTATTGTGTCAGAAAAGCTGGACCTTCTTGTCAGTTATGTAGAGTTGGTGGTGACTATGCACATTATTAGCATTTCATGTTTTTTGTAGCTTATTATTTGAATTCAGAAAGCTATTTATTGTTTTGTTTCTCATTTTCGATGGATTGTTTTCAGAATTTGTTTCCTTCCGGTTTGTGCTGTGTGATTGTTTGTATTGTAACGTGTTGTTTGCCCTAGTGAATGTAATAATGATTTTAAGAGGAAAAGTTTTTTTTGGACAAATAATTTTGAAAGTGTATATATACAGTTAGTTTGTACTTGTTTTCGTATAGTTAAAGAGTTAATATTCCTGGTAAAAGTATTTTTGTAAAATGAATGATATTGAATACTTGTAGTGGGATCCACTACGATGGTAAAAGAGTGAGGAGTGATGGTAAAAGAGGATCTCATCATTACCTGATTCCGTTGGGATTATATTCCTTTTCTCTCTTCTTGCAGCAGACAACGGCGCGTGGCTGCACGTGCTTTCTGTTATTTTAGTTTTTCATTTTTATTCCATTTTCGAGGAACCGCCTGTTATTTTTACTTTAAAAGCACGATTTTTCCCCAGGATGAAAATTCTTCAACTCATAGAAATTTAATTAATACGGTGAAGGAAAAAGAAGGAATTGTTGAACCGTTCAATTTAAACGTCACCATACAGATAACCTCTTCCAACAAGCCACATGAAGTTTTCCTTAAGCCACATGAAGTTTGCTGCGCTGAGGATACTTCCGTCAATGTACTCGCAAAATATTGAAATGTATGATGTTACCATGCCAGTTATTTATAATTTTCCAATTTTAGTAAAAAAAAAATTGCAGAAACTAATACTACTTTTGTTCAACAGAAAGGACCAATAAATTTATAACGAAGATAGAAAAATATAACATGAATACTTTTGGAAAAAGAAAACGAGTTATGTTTTCAGACCCCAAAAGTGAAATAATTCCTACTCGATTTTCTTACCAAGATTATATTTTCACATAAAAGGTTCAGTTAATAAAAATTCAACTTTAATATTTATTTTTTTTGGTATGCGACTTGTAATGAAATATAAACCCCTTTTCAAAAAAAAATGTAATGAAATATAGACCAAATAATGGGTAAGGATGAACGAGTCTTTGTATCGACTCACATCAATTCATAATTTAATTTGTTCTTCTCTATCGTCTTGCATTAAAAAGATAACCGGCAGCAATAAATTGGGTGAAAAAAATTACTGACAAGTAACTGGAGAAGTGTGTGGCCTTAAATTTAAATTTTACTTGTGGGAGAGGTATTACAAGAATGCATGCAAATAACTTGGATCTTGTAAAACTTTTAAAATAGGGGTTATTTTTGAAATAACCAAAAAAAAACTAAAATTAGTTTTGGGAATTGGAATCTGTATACATAAGAAAAGGAAAAATTAACTTCATACCCATAACAACACTTTGGCTACGATATGTTATATATTGTTGTGTAAAGTGCCAAAAATAACTTTTTCTGGACGCGTAGACAACAACGAATGTCATTATCCTGTAAATTGAAAAATTGTCTCTGTCTCTCTCTCCATTCCTCCTTCCTTTCTTCCATACTTCTATCTTTCCTCC
Source organism: Brassica oleracea var. oleracea (assembly GCF_000695525.1). Taxonomy (NCBI): domain Eukaryota; kingdom Viridiplantae; phylum Streptophyta; class Magnoliopsida; order Brassicales; family Brassicaceae; genus Brassica; species Brassica oleracea. The sequence continues at coordinate 4,139,395 of NC_027753.1, forward strand.
TCCTCTCCTCCTGCTCCTCACCTCTCCATTTTCCTCATTTTCTCATTCATCAATATAGTAACTATCATCAATTGCCATACTATTCTAAATGAAATATAGTATATTTTAGACTTTCAAGGTTAGGGTTTAGGTAGCTCCGTTATGGGCGATGGTTTGGTTTTACAATTTTGGTTTAGGGTTTGGGTTAAGGGTTTACGGTTTGGGTTTATGGTTTAGAGTTTGGGTTTAGGGGGGTTTTGGGTTTAGGGTTTGGGTTTAGGGTCTACGGTTTGGGTTTAGGGTTTAGACCTTCAAGGTTAGGGTTTAGGTAGCTCCGTTATGGGCGATGGTTTGGTTTTACAATTTGAGTTTAGGGTTTGGGTTAAGGGTTTATGGTTTGGGTTTAGGATTTAAAATTTGGGTTTAGGGGGGTTTAGGGTTTAGGTAGCTCCGTTTAGGTCTATGGTTTGGGTTAAGAATTTGTGTTTAGGGTTTGGGTTTATGGTTTAGAGTTTTGGTTTAGGGTTTAGGTAGCTCTATTATGGTTTACGGTTTGGGTTTAGGGTATACGATTTGGGTTTAGGGTTTAAGGGTCTACCGTTTGGGTTTAGAGTTTAGAGTTTGGGTTTAGGGTTTAGTGTTTAGAGTTTGGGTTTAGGTAGCGGGTTTAGGGTTTATTTGGTTGTATTTCATTATGTTGGTAACCAACATCAATTGCCATACTCTTCTAAATGAAATATAGTATAGTAAGAAAGAAATTATTCGTGTGATTATTGTAAAAGTGTAGTATAATACAATATTTCTTCTTCTTTTTTGTTTTTTATTCTTCATCATCATCTTTATTCTTTTCTTCTCTCAGCTTCTTCTTTTAGAGTACTATACATCTTCACAACTGTTATACTCCACGTGTAATGTTTTTTGCGATAAAACATTTGCAATGTGGGAAGAGATAAGTATAGTTGTCTTTTGAGACTATATTACATTTTATATAGTATAGTATATCAAGTGCATTGGAGTCATTTGCACGCACACGCGCTTCGGAGGCTATTACGGACAATTTTAGGTGAACTTGTCACATCGATGAGTTTTTGCTGTAGAATGACTATATTCTTCATTTTAGTGTTCCTTATGAATATTCAACAAATTGTCCCAATTAGTTTTTAAGAGAGAGAGTAGAAAGAGATATAAAGAAAGAAGGGGAGAAATAATGAGATTTTAGTCATTTTGTGAATTTTGGTTTTTTTCTCAGCTGCTAGATGCAATTTCCATTTAAAATATATTGTGAAACTTATTTTTTCTTTACATCAGATCCGATGTTGAACATTTTTCCTCACGCAAGTTACCTCATATATTTTTCACTTCTAACAATACATAATACTCTGAAAATCTGAATCTGAATGTAGGTTTCTCATAAACGTTTTCAATATATTTTATACACTCCCTTCTTATTTGCATGATTGATGTTTTAAATTTTATTTTGTATTTGAAAAATAGATGTTTTAGAAAGTAATTAATGCATTTATTATTAAAATTAAAATATAAATTAAAAGTAATCAATTTAGATTGATATTTTAGTTTTTAAAATTAAAATATAAAACTATGAGTGATGAAAATTTATTGATAAAACTAAAAAGTAATAAACAAAATAGTGTACTTAACTTTTTAATATGTGTGAAAAAGTTAAAATATCAATCTTTCATATATAAAGAGGATAAAGTTTAATGTATCAACCTAACTTACTAATTTACATGTTCCTTCCAAATTATAAAGGTTTTAGATGTTTTATAACAAAAAGAATTTGTTGTCATGTTCACAATCCTTCAAAATACAGTATATATTACTTCTCTTACTATGAATATTAGTTACAGTTTATTAAAGATATTGCAAATAAATATAATATGTTTTATAAGCCAATTAAATCAAGAGGATATTTTGGAGGTGTCTAGGAAATTACAAGACGCATACAAGGATGAAGAAGATTATTGGCACCAAAAAAGTAGGAACATGTGGTATTCTTCTGGTGATCTTAACACAAAATTTTATCATGCTTTGACTAAGCAAAGGAGGGTCCGTAATAGAATTGTAGGACTACATGATGCTAATGGGAATTGGATTACAGAGGATAATGGTGTGGAAAAGGTGGCAGTAGGCTATTTTGAAGATTTATTTAGTACCACCTCTCCATCGGAATTCGATAGTTTCCTGACAGAGATTACACCGGGTATCACTCCTCAGATGAATCAACGTCTATTAAGGATGGCGACGGAGGAGGAGGTTAAGGAGGCTTTGTTTATGATGCACCCAGAAAAAGCGCCCGGACCGGACGGCATGACAGCATTATTTTTTCAACACTCCTGGCATATTATTAAGAATGATTTGGTCGAGATGGTGAATAATTTTTTGGTTTCGGGGGCAATGGATGCACGATTAAATATTACTAATATCTGTATGATACCAAAAACGGAGAGACCTACAAGGATGACAGAACTGCGGCCAATCAGTCTCTGTAATGTCGGATATAAAATCATTTCCAAGGTTTTGTGTCAGCGATTGAAAAT